>NC_046157.1:77409163-77699939 GCF_011064425.1 Rattus rattus | reverse complement strand
ATTTGCCTTTAGTGTTCCTTCTTCAAATTACCAACGACCCTATCAACGATATCAGTGGAAAGTACTCCCCCAGGGGATGAAAAATAGTCCCACATTATGTCAAAAATTTGTGGATCAGGCCATTTCTTCCGTCAGGAAAAAATATAAAAATTCATATATGATTCATTATATGGATGATATATTGATAGCCCACCCTCAGAGGGCCATAGTGGACCAACAATTAATTGACCTTGTAAATGCTTTGGAGGAATTTGGCTTGATTGTCTCTGAGGAGAAAATTCAGAAATATGATAATTTAAAGTATTTAGGTACCAATATTAGAGGTAATAATATAACATATCAGAAATTACAGATAAGACATGATAGATTAAGAACATTAAATGATTTTCAAAAGCTTTTGGGTAATATTAATTGGATCAGACCCTACTTGAAAATAACTACCGGAGAGTTGAAACCATTATTTGAGATACTTAATGGAGATCCTAACCCCATATCTACCAGACAATTGACTATTGAGGCCTGTGAGGCATTAAATAAAGTAAATGAAAAATTGACTCTAGCAAGGGTCCAACGCTTGGATCCTGCTGAAGAGTGGTCCTTGTGCATTCTAAAAACTAATTATACCCCCACAGCCTGCCTGTGGCAGAATGGGATATTGGAATGGATTCATTTACCTCATATTTCGCATAAAGTTTTGGTTTCTTATGATACCCTATGCACTCAATTGATTATCAAGGGGAGACACAGGTCTAAGGAATTATTTGGAAGAGATGTATATAATATTGTTATCCCATATAATAAAGCTCAATTGGAACAATTATTACAAGAAAATGATGAATGGATCATATCCTTAATTGGCTTTACAGGGAAAATAGTTTTCCATTTACCTCAGGACCCAGTTTTAACTTTTGTATTAGAAAATGAGGTGATTTTCCCTAGAGGATATTCTAAAACTCCATTAGAAGATGGAATCAATATATTCACTGATGGGTCCTCAAATGGACGATCAGTGGTGTGTATACAAAATAGGGACCCCATTATTAAGAAGAATTCAGGATATTCAGCTCAACAGGCTGAAATTGAAGCAGTCTTAATAGCTTTTACAGAAGTGAAACAGGCTTTCAACCTTTACACAGACTCCAAATATATACTTAACTTGTTTCCGGAAATAGAGACGGCAGTCCTGTCGCCGAGAACCAAGATTTATCTCAAATTAAAACAGTTACAAGAATCTATTCAGCAGAGACAGAATAAATATTTTATAGGGCACGTGAGGGGCCACTCGGGGCTTCCAGGTCCTATAGCCCAAGGAAATGCTTTAGCAGATTCACTAACAAAAATCATGCAGGCTGTAGAGACAGCTAAGAAGAGTCATGATCTACATCATCAGAATGCTGCTGCACTTAGATATCATTTTCAAGTTACTCGTGAACAGGCACGAGAAATAATTAAATCTTGTCCTCATTGTCCAGATTGGGGGCATGCATTAAAGATGGGAGTTAATCCACGAGGATTAAAACCTCGCATTTTATGGCAAATGGATGTGACTCACATATCAGAGTTTGGAAAATTGAGTTATGTCCATGTCACAGTGGACACCTACTCACACATGGTGTTTGCCTCTGCCAGAGCGGGAGAGGCAGTGAAAGATGTAATACAACACCTGGTACAGAGTTTCTCTTACATGGGTATCCCGAAGAAAATAAAGACTGACAATGCACCTGCCTATGTGGCAAAAACCTTAGAACATTTTTATCAACAGTGGAACATAGCCCATGTCACAGGAATTCCATACAACCCACAAGGGCAAGCCATTGTGGAACGTATGCATCAGAATATTAAAGCACAGATTCAAAAGTTAAGGTCAGCAGGTAAGTATACAACGATAGACAGAACAAACCACTGATAAACATCCAGAACTGTTCCGACTGGTTGCTTCTAGTGAGAAACTTTTGCTGAAGAAACCAGGAGCTGCTGATTATGATGCTGTTTCAGTTTCTGCTTGTGTTACCTATCCCTATGCAATATTAGTAGGATTGCCACAATTGATTAGCATAGATAAGGTTGAATCTATTTTTAGTATTAAGTGTACATCATGTAAGCTGACTAATTGCATTGATTCCACTGTATTGGGATCTATTATATTGATTGTCAGGAGACCTCCTTATGTTTTGTTACCGGTAGACTCGAGAGATGAGCCATGGTTTGATGATTCTGCCATCCAGACTATTAGGTATGCTACGGGTTTGATTAGGGCAAAAAGATTTGTAGCAGCCTTAATTCTAGGTATAACCACTTTGATAGCTATTGTTACTTCTTTTGCTGTTTCTACTACTGCTTTGGTTAAGGAAATGCAGACTGCCACTTTTGTTAATGATCTCCATAAGAATGTTACCCTTACATTATCAGAACAAAAGATTATAGATTTGAAATTAGAAACTAGATTAAATGCCCTAGAAGAGGTAGTATTAGAATTAGGACGAGATGTTACAAACATTAAGACTAGGATGGCCACACGCTGTCACACTAATTATGATTTTATTTGTGTGACTCCTTTACCTTATAATGCTACAGAAGAATGAGAAAGGACCAAAACACATTTGCTAGGCATATGGGATGATGATAACATTTCTTATAATATTCAGGAATTGACGTCCTTAATCACAGAAATGAGTAAACAACATGTAGATACAGTGGACCTCTCTGGATTGGCAAGATCCTTTGCGGATAGAGTTAAATCATTAAATCCAATCGATTGGACACAATATTTTATTTTTATTGGAGTTGGGATTTTACTACTTGTTGTTGTACTAATGATCTTCCCAATTGTATTCCGATGCTTTGCAGATTCCATTGCCCAGGTTCAAACAGATCTCAATTTGGTGCTTTTAAAAAATAAAAAAGGAGGAACTGCCGCGCCTGCAGCAGAGATAATCGAGCTCCGGGGCAGACATGACGCCTGAGTGGGAGCCGGTTCGAGGGTTCGCACCACACGTGGTTAAGCCCCCTGCTTGCGTGCAGCGGACTCCAAGAAGATGTGCACCTGGACTTGCCCCCTGCTGCAAACTTGGCTCTGGGCTGATGGGCATCTGGGTCATGGGAAAAGATCTTTGTCAGCACTTATTTTTTACTCTTTCTTTGTTTGATTCTGAGTATGATCTTGGCAAGACAGAGACTTCCGTTTAATAATAGGACAGAAGGTCCTGATCTATTTTTGATTACTAATACCACAAGCTTTCCTGCTTCCTCTTTACAGCAGACAGAGCCTCTGATGACAGGGACTCCAAGGTTGTAGATTATGTCTTCTCTTATAGATAAGGAAATCAAAGATTTAGCAAAGAATTATACTTATAAGGATAGTGATACTTCTTCTATTAGGGTGTTGGTAGAACTGTTGAGAAATGATTCCTTGAGCTTTGGGTCGGCTATGAATATTTTACAGAGTATAGAAACAGGTGGTGGCAAACAGGTACTTACAGGGGACCATATGTGTATCGACCAACGGATGCTCCATTACCATATACTGGAGAATATGATTTGAATTTTGATAGGTGGGTTACTAAGGATGGATATAGGGTCAGGTATTTGTCACTGCCTTGGTCAGAAAGATTGACAAGAGCCCGTCCTCCTTGGTGTGTGCTCTCAGAAGAAGAGAAATGGGAGGTAAGGTCACAGATCATCAGATACTTTAGACAGGAATCAGGCATACAATATTATTGCCCCAAGCCTTGGATGTGCATCTACAGGACTAGCGAAGATGGGATCAAAGGGTTAACTAGAGCGATAGAACTAGGTGCACAGACCTGATGGCGTAAGATATGCTAGACTTGTGGTCCCCTGAAACTTCCTCCTTGGCGTGAGAAACGGAAACTAGACTAGGCTGGCTGATCTGCCTCGTCTGAAAAGAAAAAAAAAGCTATACCTTTTTTGCAGAAAAAACCAAATGTTCTTGGCCATGGTCCAAGATTGTTATGCAATGAAAATTGTGTATAAATGTCTGATGCTCTCTCAGTAAAGTTACAACAGCTGACCACACTCTCTCTGTGTCTGTGTCTCTGTTCGCCATCCCGTCTCCGCTCCACGCGTGTCCTCAACAGGGGTCCCTCCGCGGATCCTTGGAACCTCCAAGATTGCCGACCGCGACACTATATGGTGGTCTCTTGGGAGTTTACCATGGTGCCTTAACATAACAAATAAATCAAGCCAGAACTACTTCAACATTGGCCATAGCTAATTCCTCTGTTTATGTTGCAGATGCATGGACTGGAAAGAGGCTTCATTCCATCTTCTGGGCTAGTTCTAGGGCTTCATACCTTCCTCAAGTATGAACATTCCTTTCTCTTGACTCTAGTGGTACTTTTCAGCTGTGGACTGAAGCATCCATTTGGTCCTAAGCTTATACAAGTAGGAGACATAAATATGATTTCGGTGATGTGTGAAGATAACATATTCTTTACCTTGAGTGAGCCTTGACTACTTGCTTGATGTGAGGGCCTGGAGAGTCCCGTGGGACAGAGATTCCAGCAGCTGTGTCTGCACTTGTAATTTCTCTGTATTTTTCAGGTCTTCAGAAATTTTCACCTGTGGGAGGATACCTTTACAGGTCTGGAGGAGTCCCATCTCAGTCTCTCCCTCTAACCAGTTCCAGGGGATGAGTAGGTCAGGCTTAATATTTGAGTTTCCATTTGAATCCATTTTTAAACTCATTTACTAATGAGAGGCTATGGACTCCAAGATGGGTCCCCCATTTCCATGGTAACAGTTATAACATATTATTTTTCTGTTTTTTTTTTTCCTCCCAGAGGGGTCACAGCCTACTGCCTTTCTCTAATTGGTGAGATTATACACATTTGTAATACCAGTTGCTTTTGTGAGACACAGTGTGGAAAATAAATTTTAGGGATGCTACAAAGGTTCCAGATACCTTATGTTTACTAGAAGCATTCTCCTGGTAATAGGAACTACCTACTCCAGTATCAATCACGCCACAGCAGAAGCACAGATTTCAAATGATCCACTCTCTTTATGCATATGTTAATTACATTTAATAAAATTCAGGAACAAGCAGAGAAGGGAAGACTGGAAATAACCTGTCATGTGGTGCACTAGAATGGTGAGAGAAATCACATAAAGGATTTATAAAAATTATTCATATGCCTTCTTCAAATCCCCATAATAAATGTTATTATATCCTTTAAAGCTGAGGAAAGAGAGGCTCAGAGGGTCTTGAAATCCACTTATTGTGTCATACCCAGTTAGGGTAGCCCAACTGAGATTCAATGCTGGTGGCTGGCAGGCTTCCAACCCAAAGCATATTCCTTATTCAGAAGAAACCATTTAAAATCAGTTTCTTTACCTCTCCAAACCAGTAATGATTCTTTCTTTATTTCACACAGGGATACCTACTGTATCTTGATACTTGAATGACTACTTTCTGTCACGCACCTAGGATGTGTTCCAAACTATCAATTGGTTACCAGCCACAAGGGTAGAGGAATCTAAGAAAGGGTGGACAGCTGTTCTCAGTTTGCTGCTTAACACTAGCACTCCCTGGAGGCCTTTTAAAATGTTGGTGTCTGCTTCCCAATTCTATAAATTCTGATATAACTCATCTGGGCCATGGCAAGGACACTGAGAGTTTTGGTTCTACCTTAAGTGGTTTTTATACATAGCCATGCTAGGAACATGTAAAGTAGACACATAAATATTTGCATAGAGAAGTAACACAGGTGATTCGGTGCTAGTTATTTATTTGGTGAATTTACTTTGTGAAAATAGCTGCTGAATCAAGAATTTTTTTTTTCAGATGGAACCTGAACAAGTTAAAACTTGCTCATATCTCCTATTTAAAGAATGTTTGCAATTAGTCAGGATATTGTGTTGTAAACATGTACTTATTTCATTAGTTACTGAATCTTTCCTATTTAATATGGAAAACTCATAATCCTTGTAGAAACTGTGGTGGTCTCATATCACATTCTCAAACAGATATAATTATTCTATGAGAAAACCACATTATCAAAACAGCACGAACTATCCTCAAACCAACATCTTAAATCCTTTTGTTAATATTTAAAAGAAAACCTTTTATATTTGCTTCTCCTGTCCCTAACCCTGTTGAAGTCTCACAAAGTGAATCTTAGCAGTCTCTAAATGCAACTGCAATATTCTTTAATTTTGGAAATCAACTTTCTGAAACATGAAAAGTAGAAGGAAAAAAGACTTTGCTAGATTTATTCTAGAAACAATATATTGTAATCTTGTTTTAAAAGAAAACATTAAAGTGACAGGAGAAAGTATCAGTGGGGATAGGCTACAACCAAGTTGTCAGGTGTCCGCACTGAAAGGACGCAGGAAGCCAACATGCACGTGGGCGTGGCGGAGCTTGCGAACCTTAGCAACACCGTTAGTACAGTGGCAGTCCTGCTGAGTCCTCCTATTACTAAGAGTTTAGGCACCATTGCTTATCCTACTTTACCCACATAGATGGAAAAGTTAGCAGATTTCAGGTATTAAAAATTTGGCTGGATCAGAATGCAGAGGTCCAGTAGTATCCAGGATATGCCATTGCTTTCTTTGTAATGGTAACATTTTCAGTTTGAGTTACTAAGAGAATGGTTATGTATGAAGACATATACACACACAGAGACATACATCCCATATATATCAAGTCAATACTCAGGGCGAGGTATCTTAGATAGCTCATTTGGTGAATTAGAATTAGCTAGAGGAAATATTCATCAAGCAGAATATGAACCTGAGATTCTGGAGAAATTTCAGACTTGGATATCAAATCCATGGAGAGGGTACAAAGTCATGATAGCTAAAATGAAGGAGGAAATAAAAAGCAAGAAGTTTTAACACTATGTACTATGCATACACCTATCTGTGAAGCAGATAGGTGCACTATCTGATTAAACAGAGAGAGAAAGTAATTCAACAGAGACAATGTCGCTGAAACCTAAGGAAGAAAAAGTGTTAAATCCAGTTACAGCAGAGATGCAATACACTATGGTATTAGTGAAGAGATGATGGACCTGGCTACTAGGAAGCCATTAATAGTCTTCCTAGAAATGACTTTAAACCAGAGCTTCCAGGGACTAAGCCACTACCTAAAGACTATACATGGACTGACCCTGGACTCTAACCTCATAGGTATGAATATCCTAGTAAGAGCACCAGTGGAAGGAGAAGCCCTGGGTCCTGCTAAGACTGAACCCCCAGTGAACATGATTGTTGGGGGGAGGGCGGCAAGGGGGGGGGGATGGGGAGGGGAACACCCATAAAGAAGGGGAGGGGGAGAGGGGATGTTTGCCTGGAAACCGGGAAAGGGAATAACACTCGAAATGTATATAAGAAATACTCAAGTTAATAAAAAAAAAAAAAAGAAATGACTTTAATAGTATGTTTGGGCTGAGATAAAGTCTGTGTGAGCTCACTATGTAAAGAAAAGTGTTTAGAGGAAGTATTGTTTTTTAAATGCTTCCTATGGGCCATTCAGTATATTTTAAAATGAGAACAATCCTACTTGGGGACTCAGTGTTCTTCTCATATGTACCTCAAGGGCCAACTCTCACACTTTCACATGGATATATAGGCATTTGAAAGGCTCTCTAGTCCTTTGCAGATTACCTTAACATCTTCAAAATCTAAAAGGAGAACAATAATGGCTGTACTTCTAGACTCTCTAAAATAATCACGTATATGTCTCTAATCCAGCTATGAAGCTTAGTTCACATATTTGTGCTCTCACCAGTGCCATAGTTGCCTTCATTGAAATAACTCTAGGGCGAGTCTTAAGACTCAAGCTGCACATTTTGAAGCTATGTTCTTTCAAAGTAGGTTTGTCTCTTCTTTTAAGTTTCAGAGCCAACTTGCCAATTTCTAAAAATAATCTCTCTTATATCTTGCCTGGGACTATATTGACACTAGAAATAACTGACATCTTAATCTTTCACTCAGTCTTCAAAAACATGTCTCTCCATTTTTTAGGTTTTCTTTAAATTCCTCTCTAGCATGTTCTATAATTTTCTAAGCAGATGGTCTGCATATGTTTTCTCACATTAATTTCCAACTACTTTATGTTGTTAGCATCCTCAGATAAGACTTTTTAAATTGTGTTTATTGGTCATTAGATGCTTGTACAAGACATTACACTAGATACTTGTCATATGAATGACAGGTGTGAAAACAAGACCAAACTATAATACATCTTATATAAAACAGAGAAGAAAGTCCTAGTCACTTCAGGCAAAGCAGAGCTTCCTCAAGATAAAAGTTATAAGTCACAGAAGGGGAAAATGAGGACATTGAATTTAATTTCATCAAAGATTTCATCCTTTGATTTCAGAAAAAAAATACTATTAAGGTAAAAAAAAGCTACAGAATAGGAGACAATCCTTAAATGGCATATTAATGATAGAGTATTTTTAGCTAGAGTGGGTGCCGGTCTCCACAAGTCAAAAGATGAACAACATCTTTTTTTTTTAAAGTTTTATTCATTTATTTTATGCATGAGTACACTGTAGCTGTCTTCAGACACACCAGAAGAGGGCATCGGATCCCATTATAGATGGTTGTGAGCCACCATGTGGTTGCTGGGATTTGAACTCAGGACCTCTGGAAGAGCAATCAGTGCTCTTAACCACCGAGCCATCTCTCCAGCCTCAACATCTTTGAAATGTAAAATTCAAACTGATATTTCACATAAGAAAATGCTTGACCAGGCAAAAAATCTCAGAGAGTATGGTTACCATCAAGGTTACCATGGAAATCTAACATAAAATGATAAAAAGCCCATCTATACATTAAAATGGCTAATATTATAGTTCTCATTAATAGAGATACAAAAATGTCAATTATATTGGAAAATGATTAAGCAGTGTGAAATATAAGATTAAGGTTGTGGGTGTGGCTTAGAGTATTTGTGTAGCTTACTCAAGGCCCTTGGTTTCATCAAGCACCTCATGAGACCCAACCTTTTAATTTCTAGTCCTTTTTGAATGAGAAATAGAAATGAATGCTGACAGAGAGTCACATACATTGTATTCTAAATCTATTTTACTCATGATCACCTTAGGTTACAAGTAGCCAAGATATGTGTCCATAGACAAATGGATAAACCTGGTCTGCCACTCATAGAGTTGAATGCCACTCATCAATAAACAATAGCCAGCAGATACCTGCAACATGGATGAATTTCAAAAATCATTGTCGAATAAAAGACTCCAGGCATAAGGTGGGTATTTTGTCACATAATTTTGGTACAAAATGCCAACTCATTTAGGTGTCACAGTGCAGATAGGCTGCTGCCTGGGTATGGGGACAAAGGGAACAAAGATGAAGGAAACATGAGAAATCTTTTCATGACATGGGTCTTTTGATCCTGGTTATGCACAACCAAAAACCAAAGATTTTTGCATTTTAGATCACTATGCCCTATTCAATTTATTTCTTGATAAAATAGATGAGACAAATCCTCTCTTAATACATAGAAAGGCATATGCTAATAACTGAGCCAAAGTAGAGGAATCACAACCCAGTAGAATCATCCAGAAAAACAAAAACAAGAAATCTCTCAGAAAATCTTGAGAGATTGAAGATCTAAAAATACCAGATGTAGTGTGGAATTGAGTCTAAAACAACAAACTTTCACTGCACTTGGGAACATAATTCTTGTATGATTAAAAAAAAAAACAGTTTGTTTAACATAGAAAAAGGTGACATCTGAGTTTGCCAACAGACAGCTTTGATAACAGACCTCAGAAGCAAGTTGCACATAAGACACCCGGCAGCTTAGACAGGAGCAGACCCCAGGGCAGGCCTTTGCTATACTGGTTAACGAACCCCAAGGTGGTGTTCATGCAGCTAGTAAACCAGCCCCACACTGTGAGCCCCATTAGTGTAAAACCAATCCTAATAAAATGATTCAGAATTTGGAACTTTGGGAATGGACTCCAGAATCTCACACACTCATGCTCCCAAGACATGGCTTCCCTAGCTTCTGTGTTGATACCCACAAACAGAAAGTCTTGAGACTGTGGCCCTGGCTTCAGTGACTGTTGGACTTCCAGCACTGTTGCTGGGGTCACTGTCCTGTTTTTCAGTGGTAGCTAATAGCCACTGCTGTCAAGGGCTTTCTGGGCCTTCATCGGTGTCATCCTTAAAGCCTGTCACAGCTGAAGGACTTCACAGTGGACATGGATCAAGCATGCAAGTTTCTGCAGCATGCTCATCAATTATCTTCAATGAGGATTCGCTGTTTCCCACTTAGTTAGATGTCTGCTTAACTTTTATCTTGGCATAGCATTATAAGGAATGTGTGTGATAAGCCGAATATTTTTGAGACATCCTAATTGCCCAGGGCCATGCTCTATGTAATATAATGGCTTTAAAGATTTTGAATCTTCTGTCAATGATAGATGACTTAAGGTTGTACATTCAATTTTCTCAGTCTCTAAGTTCAAGGTTTCCTATGTATCTTTATCAGTGTTCAAAATGTTCTTTTAACACACCCATTGCTTATTTTTATAATAGAATATCAATATCATTAAAATAAACAAATATTGTTGACACCTTACTGTGGGAAAGATGAACATTTTCGGCTCCTGAGTACTTAGATTTCTCTTGCCCCGTGCTTCTGAATTTCTGCTTTCATATTATTGAGCTTGATAAAATTTTGACTCAGTTTCAAATTATTAATTTCACTAGACTAAGGTGATTTTTTATTTAATTATCTGTTTATCTATTTCTTCATCTATCTATCTATCTATCTATCTATCTATCTATCTATCTATCTATCTATCTATTGGGTTTCACTGTATAGTCCTGGAAATAACTCTGTAGACCAGGCTATCCTCCAACTCAGAGATCTGCCTGCCTCTGCTTCCAGAGTGATATCATTAAAGACATGCACACCATGCTAGGCAAGAGTAGGTTGATTTTAAAAGCTGTAAATCAAACCAACAATTGTGACTGTGAAAATATCTTTTTGCATTACCAACTGACAGTGTGTGCATGAAGTTTTCCTTCTTTTCTTTCTTTTCCTTTTTTAGTTTCAGTTTTTCTTCTAAACTGAATTCCCTATGCTTTGCTAACAGAATTTATTATATGATAACTTTATGTTTTGGGACATATCTACTCTAACTGAGTTCTTGTGTCTTAGTCATTTTGTTCTTGCAATGAAAAAACTATGAATTACACATCTACTTAGTCCAATTGGGAATATTTGTTCTTTAAGTTTGCTGTAAATTGTTACTATGGGTCTTCCAGTAACTGCCTCTAAGGCTTGGCTGTATGGTTTCTGAGAACCTGTATTTGCATATAAGTAATGGCTAATTTTTGTGGAGAATATATGTGAATAATAAGGAAATACATTCGAGAGGCAATTTTTATGTATAACTAGAAATATCCTCTGTTGGTATTTGCAGGGGATGGTTGGCAAATTTCGAAGATGCTCAAATAAGTGTTTGCCAATAACCCAAGCACATTCTTCCATCAACTTGAACAGCATTGCTCTATTCCTTCTGTACATAGGATGATATAATGCTATGGAATGGTTATTACGTTGAATTATTTAGAGTAAAAATAAGAAAAAAGTCTGTACATGTTTGGTACAGATTTGATTTTTTCCTGTGTATTGATTGAATCCATGGGTATGGGATATATAATGTCCAATTCTACAGTGCAAATGCAAACACACACACACACACACACACACACACACACAGAGAGAGAGAGAGAGAGAGAGAGAGAGAGAGAGAGAGAGAGAGAGAGAGAAGTGGTATATCCTACTTTCATTTCTCTTTCTGTGATAAAACATCCTGACCAACAGTAATTTAGGGTAGAATGGGTTAATTTTAGTTGACTATTCCAGGCTATATGTGGAGACATTGAGGTGGCAAGAATTTGAGGGACCTGGTCACACCCACAGTCAAGAGCCAATGGTAAATGAATACAACCTGTCTGTTTGCTTGTCCCCTGCTTCATTTCTCCACTCTTATACCAGTCAGGACCCCATGCCTAGAAATGGTGTCACTCACTGTGGACTGGGTCTTCTCACACCAATTAACCTAATTAAGGTCCTGAACAGGTATACTCACAGGCTAACCCAATGTAGACAGTCCTTCATTGAGACTCTCTTTTTGGGTATTGATTCTCAGTGGTGTGGCAACTTGACAATTAAAACTATTATATAATGTTTGACTCTGAAGAAAGTAACTGGGATTGAGAAGAGATGTGGTGATTATCCATTTTCACTTTCCTGTTTGCTTATGTTGATCATAAGTTTCAAAAAGCAATTCTTGGTAACTGACTCTTTTCCATGTCATACTTATTTTTTTTAAAGCTGTTCATCAGAGAATGCATGAAAAATGCAAAGTATATGAAAGAAAGTTTATTTGGAAATATTAGTAGAGCTAGAGAGATGGCTCAGTAAGAGTTTATAGTCTGCAAACATGCAGATCCAAATTAAAATCTGCAGCACCCATTAAAAATCTGGACATGGGTGAGTGTACATAATCCCAGCATTGGAGTTGAAGGCAGGTCAATTCTGAGAGCATTGTGATCATGCTGTCTAACTTAAATGGTGAGCTTCTGCTTTAGAAAGCCCCTGTGTCAAGGCAAGAAATCAGAGGGCAATAGAGGAAGACAACCAAAGTCCTATTCTACTTCTCATGAGCTCACATGTACATGCTCCGGCACATTCCCATGCATACATGCACACAGCCTCCCACATATGAACATGGATGTACACATGCACAGACACCCACCCTTACCCCCACCCCCACACACAACTAAGAAAATACTATTAGTAATAGCAACTACAAAGTATGAGTATGAGTCTCAAGAAAAGAGTCATTTTAGAATATAAGCCTATGCTTCTTCTGCCCAGCCCATTGAAAAGAACAACTCTAGCTCTACCAATGTTGGAGGATTAGCTAAAGCAACACATCTTAATAGTAGAGTGCCTTAGCCCAGCTCAAACTTCAAAATGTTGTTTTTCATGATGATATAAATAATATGACTTAGGCTCTAAGTCGTCAGCCTTAGATAAAAGTTATCTGTGATGTTTGTAGTCTAAAATCAGGAGACTGTTGTGTGAACTGAGTCAATAGTAATAGAGAGGAATATAGACAATACATAGAATATAGATTTTTTTCCAGATCAGGGCTTCCCTGGTAAGCAGGAGCTGAAAACAATGGGGGTTTATGAAAGTATAACTTGGAAGAAAGTGAAATCAGAGGCATCTTGATGAACTGAAAACTAAGAATAGGTTATTTATGAATGAAAAGAGGAAAGGGGGTCAGGGGACCAGCTATTGGAATTAGCATTTCTAAGGGATTGGATTGGATGAATATGAAAAGTGAAATGTGTGGCAGGATTTGTGAGGATGATCTCAAGAAATCAAACAAGCATTGTTTCTGTTGGGCACTATGAGGTTGGGGTGCCTTATATTTCGAAAATTAAAAGGACTATGACTAAAAAGGAGAAAAGTCCCACTTTAAAGTCTGTGACCCTTCACTATGGTAGAACGTGTGACTGTTATTTGCTCAATGCTATTAAGTTGCCTTCTAAATGTTTATCCTTATCCCAGCAAACTGCTTTTAGCCTTGGTTGCAGGAACTTCCTTTGCAGTGTGTAGTAGCCAATGGAAAGATGGATAACTGCCCACAGGGCTAAGTACAAGAGACTGAGTGCTTAGCCCCAGATGGCATCTGCATTGATACTGTCTCCTTCCCTACATGATTCGGGGTGCATTGTGGGAGGACAAAAGGAAAGATTATAAGAGCTGAAGGATGGTAAGGAATGTTATGAAATACTGTCTACTGGACACAGCATGGCTGTCACAGACATGAAGTTAGAGTAGGTGTAGTTTCCTACATAAGACCTGCACAAGATCAAGCCAGTCAAAAGTCCACAATAGACTAGAAGTTATTGGCAGTGCATAGCTGCAGGGAGAAAAAGAATCATTCTGTTTTTGAGAATTTGACCACTGGTAAGTTTCCTAAGCCTCAGTGGATGACCCTACATTTATCCACATTTGGACAATACTAAACAAAGTTACTGAATTATTTTTTTAAAAGACATAAATATTTCATGTTGGGGCATGTGTTTTTGTTTTTGTTTTTGTTTTTTATATAGAGAGGCATGTTGGAGGGTTATAGAGAAAGTTGGAATTGGGAATGGGGTTATACTTCTTTGTATACATGTGTGAAATTCTTAAAAATAAAGAAAAAGAATCTGACCACCAAACAGTATCACAAATTGCAATTCTGATCTTCAGGAAAGCTGAATCAGGTGGTATGGGTTTCAAGGAAGGAGATTTGAAGTCACAGTGTGAGAATAAAGTCTCGATGTGGATATAGGGAACATGGCATTCCAGCATGCATGAGTCACAGAAGAGAGATGCCTATAGCTCTCATGGGCCTCTATAACCTGCCTTGAGGCCCTTTCCCTCTCCCAATGTCAATTTGTTCCCTGAGAATCTATCATAGCCTTGAAGGAACGTTGCAGTCCTTCACAGAGATCTTCCTGAGGGAGTCCTTTCCTGAAGCCTGGAAGTGTAGACCCAAATGACCTTCTTTTCTCAAGACTTAGACTCACCCTTTGAAGCTGCTATTAGTAACTGATTGAGCTGTCAGAAGTAGACGCACTTAAGTGATGAATCATCCCCTAAGTAATTAGAATGGAATTATTTGTGGGGCAGTGTTAATAATGGCCCTATAAAAGATATTTAGTCTCCATGGGGTGTGATCAATCGTGTGTGTGTGTGTGTGTGTGTGTGTGTGTGTGTGTGTGTGTATCCTTAAAAGTTTTTTGTTTTTGTTTTTTTTTAATTTTTGTCTCTGAAGGACAAATATATTCATACATTCTATTAATCTGGGAATCTGACTTAAAATTTTTCTTTGAAAATTGCTGTTTTCCAAACCTAAGTTGTGTGGTGGAGACAGATAGTCTTGAAATTAAAAAAAATGTTTCCTTTTACAGATTTTAGTAAATATACTCAGTGTAAGTTTTAGCGTCTAACAGCACTGAAGGGGTTGATATTGTGGTTGGTTTAGTAATTATTCAGGCAAAGTCTGAAGTCTGACCATTGGTACTGCTACTGACAAGCACACACAATATTAAAAATTTAAATATTTTTGTAATAGTACCCAAATAGTAATATGAAAAGAAATATATATATGATACTGGCTTCCAAGGGAATGAAAATACAACTTCTTTAAATTCATGCCTTCCTTAGGTATTCTAATTTATGCATAAATACATGTAATGAATAATTACATAGTAATTTGGACAAAGACACAGATTCTAGGTTACAACACAATATCCTGGATCATTTTAGTGACAAGTTCCTTACTAAGGAAGCATCAAGCTACTTTTTGACCTTTCAACTTCATTTGAATTACAGCAAGTCTCATAACCACCAACCATACAGCTCTGGAAATTGGAGGCAGAAATGCTAAAAATGAGTGAATTAGTGAATCTGGGCTCTCAAAAATTTAACCTTGACACTTGGAAACTTTAAAATGGAAGGTCATGGGACTGGAGAGATGACTCAGTGGTTAAGAGCACTGACTGCTCTTCCAGAGGTCCTGAGTTTAATCCCCAGCAACCATCTCACAAACATCTGTAATGGGATCAGACACCCTCTTCTGATTTGTCTAAAGACAGCTACAGTGTACTCACATACATAAAATAAATAGAATGGAAGGTCAGAGCTGGAGAGATGGTTCAGTGGTCAAGACCACTTGTCTCTCTTCCAAAAGATCTGGATTTGATTCCTAGCACTCACAAGGCAGCTAACAAACACTTGTAACTCCAGTTCCAAGGCATCAATGTCCTCTTTTGGCCTATAAAGGCACTAAGCATGTTGTGGCACATAGACATACATGCAGTCAAAACACCAGTACATAAAAAAATGAAAGGACATAAAATATATAAAATTGTTAGAAAATTGGAACATCACCTAGATTTACTCTCTCTCTACTCTAGGCTGTTTAGAAAAAAATGTTTCATTTTTATGTGAAATTTCCCCTAATTTTAAAAGTCTTACTACATGTATAAGTATTTGGCTTACATGCATGTGGCATACCACATGTGTGTCTGGCACTCATGGAGGTCAGAAGAGGGTTTTGGAATTCCTGGAACTAGAGTCACAGATGGTTATGAGCCATCGTGTTAGGCTACAAACACAACAACTAACAACTGATCTCTCTCCTCAGCTCCACACAAGTGTGAGTTTTCATTGAATAAAGATCTACAAATAATAATTGATAGCAGGTAGAAATCTTCACTTTGGGAAAACCTTACGTCTGCATGACTGTAAGTTTTTACTGTTTACAAATAGCCTGCAAGACAGCTCAGCAGGTGAAGACATTGGCTGTCTAGGCCTAGTGATCTGAGTACACCTTCTGGGACTCAGATATGAAAGGAGAGAACCAACTGCACAGTGCTGTCCCCTGACTGCCACATTGCACTCTGTGGTATGTGCATCCACACAGCGCGTGAGTGCGTGCACACACACACACACACACACACACACACGTAAATAAGGAAACAAATATATCTTTATCAAAATATCACATTTGATTTTGATATTCTCAAATCTCATACTAAGCCAGTTTTCATTTGTTATTTGTTTTCATCAATTTTATTTGTATGGATTTATTGGAGGCAGGCATTAACATTTTGTTAATCAAATACAACAGTACCTATACTTACTGATAATGTAATAATGATGCTAATACAAGTTTTTGTGAGATGTTTTTGAACAGTTACTTGATGCCAAAGTTTAATTTTCATGTATATTAGCTTAATCAATCTTTTTCAAAATTCTAGGTAGTCGTGTGGTGATTAATCTTCATTGTCAACTGGATTTGGAATCTCCTTGGAGACATACCTTTGGTCTTGTCTGTGGGGACATTCCCAGAGAGATTTAATTAAGGAAGGTAGACTCACCCTTGATGTGAACAGCACCATCCCATGGGCTGGGCCTGCACTGAATAAAGGAATAAAGGAGAGAATAAGTTGCACGCCAGCATTCATGTCTTTGGCTTTCTTCCTGAAGACACGATGTGACGAGCTGGCTTATGCTCCCATTTCCATGCCTGCCTTTATCAGGAGTTTTCTCACAGCCGAGAGAAAGTAATAGAGTGTGTAGATGTTATCTGTTTGTGTTGGACAGACATACACATCTTTAAGTAGGAGGTAGCAAGTGTTGGCTTTCCTAGCTTCAACATTTAATTAAAAAATAAACAACCACCAAGCTGACACTGAAAAGAGGTACTCCTTAAGGGAAAATCTAAGTCCAGAGAGACAGCCGGTAACAGATAGGCTGCCTCTCTGCTCGCCTTTCTGTTTCATAGACAAAGCTTGTGCTTATTTTTACAATGACCTTTTTGTCCAAAAAAGGCCTCCTGGTTTAGCTGTGTGACTAAATGCTATTTGTCCTCTTCAGTAGACCTCTATTCTCTAGATTCCCTTCTTGTTTTCTCACCATCCCACTTGAGATGCTTGTTAGTAACTGTTACAGGTCTTCTTTACCACTGAGGAAAGACAGAATCCTACTAGAGGCCAGAAAGAATGTTCCAGACATGGATGGAAGGCCCTCACTCCTGACTGTTGACTTCAATACCCCTGAAGGTAGGGAGTGCTCCGGGTCTGCCCCCAGGCTCCAAGGGTGGGTCTCCTAGGGGCTGGAAAATGCCCCACCAATCTGGCTAAGATAAGGAAAGGATATGAAGAGAAAGTTACAGAAATTTGAAGGGTTAAGCTAAGTTGCTGAGAGTTAGTATAAGTTGTAGAGAAAGTAAGGTTGAAAGAGAAAAGAAGGTAAAAAGAGCAGGAAGCTAGAGAAAAAGAGACAATAAGAAGAGGAAGTTAAAAAGCTAAAGAGAGATAAAAGACAAGAGAGGAACATATACTGGCCACAGTAGTTAGAAAACCTAGGAAGACAGTACCTGGCAGCAGAAGAGAATTTCTGGCTAAAGATCAGTGTGCTTAATACAAAAAAAAAAAAAAAAGACATTGGGTCAGGGACTGCCCCAGGAAGAACAAGAGGGGCCTCTCCAGTGGCTCCGAAGGCAAGCCTCTTGGTCCTAGAGTGCTGGATATGCACAAAGATAGAAGGAAAGCCTTCCCAGTTGTTGTGTGAATGCGGGGGGCCCAACGCTCTGTGCTCCTATGCTCCAGTGGGCCAGTATCCAAAGACCTTGAGTACAAGGGCTACTGACAACAAACAATATTTAAGGACTGCCCGAAGAGCAGTGGACCTTGGTGTGGGCCGGGTAACCCACTAGTTCATGGTCATCCCTGACTGCCCCCATCCCTTGCTCATGAGAAATTTGCTTTCCAAAATGGCTTGCGTGGGCTGAAGGGTGAGGCCATGTGTATGCATATCTGCAGACTGTGTATGTGGGGCTTAAGACCTGTCTCAGTACACCAGTACCTGATGCTGGGAGATGTGTGGCTTAGTGCCATTCTGCCTGGAACACACCATTCCTGCCAGCCGGGCACTGATAATTATCACCCAATCCAGGATTTAAACTGTGATAGAGTGGCTGATGTTTTGCCTTTGAATAGAACGTCCCAAAAGATGGGACCACTGGTCAGCTGCGGTGGTCCCACTGGGTGGGGACAATCTGGTCACCTTGCTGCCCAATCCTGACCTGGAGCCACTGCAACATGAGTGTCAAGCACTGGCAGAAGCCCATGGGTGGAGGAAAGACCTCTGCGACTGGTTGATTGACCCCTGCTGAAAGCTGAGGCTACCTTGTCTACAGACGGGAACAGTTCTCTTCATGAAGGTCAGAGATAAGTGGGTGCTGCCATGGTGGACAACACAATGTAATCTGGGATGGCTGAACCTCAACCCCCCAACACATCAGTGCCGCAGATGCCTTTGCCATCTCTTGGATGCCATGATGAATTATTAGTGATGGCCCAGCCATATAGCAGAGAGTAGGGTAGTCATCCAGGGAGACTGAGTGAACCAAGACTCAAACCAACCTTGTTGAGCATCTCTATCTTTTTGTAGGAGTCAAACCTATTAACTAGTTTCTTTAACACACATGGACCTATAATCAGAAGCAGAAGCAAAACTAAGAAGGGTCGCATAAGGGAAGATATCAGAGTAGTCATCCAAGGAGATCTACTAAACCAGCTCTCGAACCATCCCTGATGCACTTCTCTGTCTCTCTGTCTTTTGTCTAACCTTTCTCTAAGTTTATTCATGGAGTCTTTAATTACTCCTGAATGGTCTGTATAGAAGCAACATTCTTCTTTTAGTGTAGCACACAGACTCCTTCTTTAAGGAATATCAGGTCTAATCTTCTCCTATTCTGAAGGACTACCTCTGAGAGGGAGGTTAGGTATTCTTGGAGATCAGCTAAAAAGTCATTAACTCTTTTTATATCCGAGTCAATGGCAGTTCTGAATTCTCTATAAGCCTTGCATTGCAGGGCAATGGCAGATGTCCTTGTGCTGCCCTTGCAGCACCTAGATAGCCTTAAGTAATTCTCAACCCTTTTTTTGTCTTACTAAGTCTTTAGCATCAGGATTCCAATCTGGACACTATCTAAACCTACACACCAAGGTCATGACTAGCTTTTAGAACTTCTAAACTTATACAGATTGTGATCCCTGAGGCACAGTCCCAAGAAGTGTTAGGAGTACTAACATATGGAATGTTACATCATTTGTAATAGAAATCAAGCCTATCCCCACACCTATCCCGATGGAACCCAGGGCAAACAAGCTGAGAAATAAATTAGGGAAACGACACCCTTCATAATAGTCCCAAATAACATAAAGTACCTCGGTGTTACTTTAACCAAGCAAGTAAAAGATTTGTACAATAAGAACTTCAAGACACTGAAGAAAGAAATTGAAGAAGACCTCAGAAGATGGAAAGATCTCCCATGCTCATGGATTGGCAAGATTAATATAGTAAAAATGGCCATTTTACCAAAAGCGATCTACAGATTCAATGCAATCCCCATCAAAATACCAATCCAATTCTTCAAAGAGTTAGACAGAAAAATTTGCAAATTCATCTGGAATAACAAAAAATCCAGGATAGCTAAAACTATCTTCAACAATAAAAGGACTTCAGGGGGAATCACTATCCCTCAACTCAAGCAGTATTACAGAGCAATAGTGATAAAAACTGCATGGTATTGGTACAGAGACAGACAGATAGACCAATGGAACAGAATTGAAGACCCAGAAATGAACCCACACACCTATGGGCACTTGATTTTTGACAAAGGAGCCAAAACCATCCAATGGAAAAAAGATAGCATTTTCAGCAAATGGTGCTGGTTCAACTGGAGGTCAACATGTAGAAGAATGCAGATTGATCCATGCTTATTACCCTGTACAAAGCTTAAGTCCAAGTGGATCAAGGACCTCCACATCAAACCAGATACACTCAAACTAATAGAAGAAAAACTAGGGAAGCATCTGGAACACATGGGCACTGGAAAAATTTCCTGAACAAAAACACCAATGGCTTATGCTCTAAGATCAAGAATCGACAAATGGGATCTCATAAAACTGCAAAGCTTCTGTCAGGCAAAGGACACTGTGGTTAGGACAAAACGGCAACCAACAGATTGGGAAAAGATCTTTACCAATCCTACAACAGATAGAGGCCTTATATCCAAAATATACAAAGAGCTCAAGAAGTTAGACCGCAGGGAGACAAATAACCCTATTAAAAAATGGGGTTCAGAGCTAAACAAAGAATTCACAGCTGAGGAATGCCGAATGGCTGAGAAACACCTAAAGAAATGTTCAACATCTTTAGTCATCAGGGAAATGCAAAATCAAAACAACCCTGAGATTTTCACCTCACACCAGTGAGAATGGCTAAGATCAAAAACTCAGGTGACAGCAAATGCTGGCCGAGGATGTGGAGAAAGAGAACACTCCTCCATTGTTGGTGGGGTTGCAGACTGGTACAACCATTCTGGAAATCAGTCTGGAAGTTCCTCAGAAAATTGGACATTGAACTGCCTGAGGATCCAGCTATACCTCTCTTGGGCATATACCCAAAAGATGCCCCAACATATAAAAAAGACACGTGCTCCACTATGTTCATAGCAGCCTTATTTATAATAGCCAGAAGCTGGAAAGAACCCAGATGCCCTTCAACAGAGGAATGGATACAGAAAATGTGGTACATTACACAATGGAGTACTACTCAGCTATCAAAAACAATGACTTTATGAAATTCATAGGCAAATGGATGGAACTGGAAAATATCATCCTGAGTGAGGTAACCCAATCACAGAAAAACACAAATGGTATGCACTCATTGATAAGTGGCTATTAGCCCAAATGCTTGAATTACCCTAGATGCCTAGAACAAATGAAACTCAAGACAGATGATCAAAATGTGAATGCTTCACTCCTTCTTTAAAAGGGGAACAAGAATACCCTTGGCAGGGAATAGAGAGGCAAAGATTAAAACAGACACAGAAGGAACACCCGTTCAGAGCCTGCCCCACATGTGGCCTATATATATATACAGCCATCCAATTAGACAAGATGGATGAAGCAAAGAAGTGCAGGCCGACAGGAGCCGGATGTAGATCGCTACTGAGAGACACAGCCAGAATACAGCAAATACAGAGGTGAATGCCAGCAGCAAACCACTGAACTGAGAACAGGACCCCCGTTGAAGGAATCCGAGAAAGGACTGGAAAGCTTGAAGGGGCTCTAGACCCAATATGAACAACAATGCCAAGCAACCAGAGGTTCCAGGGACTAAGCCACTACCTAAAGAGTATACATGGACTGACCTTGGACTCTGACCTCATAGGTAGCAATGAATATCCTAGTAAGAGCACCAGTGGAAGGGGAAGCCCTTGGTCCTGCTAAGACTGAACCCCCAGTGAACATGATTTTTGGGGGGAGGGCGGCAATGGGGGGAGGATGGGGAGGGGAACACCCATAGAGAAGGGGAGTAGGGAGGGGAGTGTTTGCCCGGAAACTGGGAAAGGGAATAACACTCGAAATGTATATAAGAAATACTCAAGTTAATAATAATAATAATAAAAAAAGGTTCTACAGTCCTAAGAATGAAGAAAAAAAAAAGAATGGCTGAACTGACAGAAGCTATTTTGACCAACATAACAATTCTAAGGATAAAATAATGAACTATGGAAGGAAGAACAGACAGAAAGACATAGACTTCTGAAGATGCTGGGGAGAGAACATATTAGCCCTTTGTTTTAAACTCAAATTCTTTAGAGTAAACCAAGCTTCTACCAGGTTTAAGGAAATGCTATTGTTTTATACAGATGAACTTGCTTCTGATCAATTCTGTATCCCTAGGGCCCTTTTAGTTTCAAATGTAGCTAGTAAGCCTCAAAAAGCAAAGGGAAAGCAGAAGTCTGATTTGGTGTGCATTCAAGCATGTATCAATGAATTGTTCCACTTAAATGCTACACAAATAAATCATACTGTGAGCATTCACCTAGCTATTCCTTTTCGATTGTTAGTGAAAGTCAGTGCAATCTTACAGATTTTGTAAATAGCATCTAGTCAGATGCATACAGAAGCATATAGAGGAGGTTATACTATGGCAACAGACAGCATCAAAATCTCAGTACCATAACGAGTTAGAATTTACTATTTGTTCTATGAACACATTTAACACATGTTAACAAAGGTTCATTTCTGTGTAATGGTTTCATACCACCTGCCAATTTCTTTACCTTGAACTGCTTACAGTTTTAGACATGAACTGCTTATACTTTATTTACAAAGACTAGTTACATGATCAGCATGTGCTCCAAGGATGGGAAATTAGACCTTGTTTTGTTCACAGAAGCAGAAGGGAACAAGGTATTAGAGAGAACTGACACCAACTATGTTGCTAAATTGTAACAATCTATGTGAAAAATTTCAAAGCATGGTAATGTTTTCACTTTTTGATTATGAATTTCCACATTAATTAATTTTGTTTCTTTAGCAATGCTTTCCTTCCAAAAGGACAAAATAAAACATTTCGTGATGACAGTTTTAAGCAGACTAATCTCTTCTTAGCAGGTAAAAGGTATTTTATTTGAGAAATAAGTCTCTGCTTGAAGAGACATGCACTCAAATTTAAAGATTCATGAACACCCACACACGTTTATACATGCTCTCTCCTGCAAACACTGATGGTACATCTGCTAAATGCCATTTAGATGAGACTTACTGAAGTCAAGGCACAGGCAGAAGGAATTAAACAGAACCAGTCAGTCCTCTAAACACTTCTAAAATCCTTTCTCAATCTATAATTTTATTCTGAATACAGCAACTATATTATACTCTCTAAATACATTCAAGTTACTACATACTTGTTGGAAACTAATGACATAATTATGATATAGATGTCTCTGTAACTTGTATTCCTGCAGGAAATGTTAAAAAACCTATACATTTATAACTCTGGAGTCTAGAGACAAGACTAGTAAGATGCTGTGTGGGGATCTTACAGGAAGATGACAGTGGCACCGGTGGTAGGGAATTTGGAAAGTTGACTCATCATGTGAAGACTAGAAGCTTTAGGCCTTCTGAGATGCTACAGGAATTGCTTTGACCCCTAGCTGTGACCAGCTTCTACTTGTATCTTTGTTCTACAATGACATTAAATATGCAAGAGGTCATTAGAAAAGGTCATCATATTTTATTAAACGTACAGAATCTGAACTTGGGGACTTGGCCAATAGGTCAATAAATCTATCAGAAAGAATGCCCTGACACCACTGCTGATGAGGGGAGCTCACATGAAACTGTTTGTTCTGTTTGTCAAAGAGTGTTACTTGGTCCTCTTGGTGCTTAACTCGGAAATAATTTGCTTGAGAGAAATTGTTTTCTGCCAGGGAGTTTTATCTTTCTCTCTTGAGCCTCCTCCCCAAGGAGAGATGCCCCTTCCTGTGCTCCCATTTCCAGACTAGCTGCTGTTAACAGTTCATTACACATGTGTATGAAGGACTCCAGGTTAACTAGTGACCCTGTCTGAAGCAGGCATTAGCAGAACCTGAAAGCTTTGCCGTGGATCACACTTCCCCCTTCCCTCTGTTATCCATGTTATGGTATAAATTCAGCCTTGGAAAAAATAAAATTGTCGCCTTGATCAGATTCTTGTCTTGCCGTCCTTCTTGTGTCTCTTGTCCCCCACTCTCTTCCATGTACCCTCAGCCCCCTCATTGACAGTTAACCAAAGCAACATTTAGACAGCATTAAGAAGACAGGTTTTAGTTCTGGACCTAATCACATATCTCAATATTGATGTTGATTTTCTTTGACTTTGTTGAATTTCCCAGTAGAACCCATGAAAAATACAGTAGAGCAAATATGGTAAGCTGGGCTGGAGAGATGGCTCAGAGATTAAGAGCACTGATTGCTCTTCCAGAGGTCCTGAGTTCAATTCCCAGCAACCATATGGTGACTCACAATCATCTGTAATGGGATCCGATGCCCTTTTCTGGTGTGTCTGAAGACAGCTACAGTGTACTTATGTATAATAAATGAATAAATCTTTTAAAAAAAGAACAAATCTGCAAAAAAAAATATGGTAAGCTAACTTCAGGCTGAGAATGGTTCTGCTCAGAAACCAGCCATGGCGTCTCTTGACATTTTCCTTAGCAGCTTCAATTCCTTACCAAGTTACCTGCTCCACTACCAATGCTCCTCAGTGACCAGCACTTGGGGAGTCTGACCTATCCTGTGGATTTTCTGGATGTATTAGCTACATTTTTGTTGCTGTGATAAAATACCATGCTAAACAGTAATGTAGGGAGGTTGTCTTAGTGTTTTATACTGTGAAGAGACGCCATAACCATGGCAACTCTTATGAATGAATGTCTTACAGATTCAAGGTTAAGTCTATTATCATTATTATTATTATTATTATTATTATTATTATTATTATTATTATAGACAGCATGATGACACACAGGGAGAAATGGTGCTGGAGAGAGAGAGAGGGAGGGGATGGGAAAGGGAAGGTGGGGAAGGGAGAGGGAGAGGGAGAAGGAGAGGGAGAGGGAAAAGGAGAGGGCGAGGGAGAGGGAGAGGGAGAGGGAGAGGGAGAGGGAGATTGGGCCTAGCTTGAGCTTCTGAAACTTCAAAGCGTATCAGAGCTTCCTCCAGCAAGGCCACACGTACTTCAACAAGGCCATATCTCCAATGACACCACTCAATGACAATGAGTCTATGGGGGCCATTTCATTCAAACCACCATAGTAATTAAAAGGTTTGGAACAGTCTGTCATAGAAGCCATCATGTGGAGCCACAGGCAAAAAGCTGGCTGATCACATTTTTTATCCATACAGGAGACAGTGAGAAGACAGGACATGAGGTAAAGATATAAACCCTCAAAGCTCTTCATCAGTGACATACTTCTCCAGTTAGCCTCCAACTCCTAAAGGTTCTAATAACCTTCCCTGATGCTCAAATACATGTGCCTGTGGAGGACATTTTTCTTTAAAAATACAGCACTTTATAACTGAACTTCTACTCTGCATTCAATGCCCATCTCAGAGTCCTCCACACTGACAAGTACAGAAAGGTAAAATTGTTATTTCCATTTTACTGATGGATTAAGTACTTCAATACCGTATATGTAATAAAGTAGTATACATATGTAATATATCTTTACATTTTATAAACATAAATTAAAATTCTAAATAAATTAGAGGTTACTGGTCATCCACACAATGAGAAGTAGACCAAATGTTGAGAAACAGATGACCACGATTAGCTAAGTGAACATTCGATGGCAGAGTTCTGAAGAAGGAAAGACGGCTAAGGTACGCCATGGGATACCGACAACTTTGATGACACAGAGGCACCGAGGGCATTTCCCCTTTGTGTCTGAGACTCAGGAGATGAATTGCTTTGCTTGCATAACATATTTGGCTTGCTTGGTGCTGCCAAAGGGCAGCATTTGCCAGCTATTTATATTAATTTAGAGAAATGAAAAATTCAGAAAGCTGAAATCAGGCCACAGAAGATACAAATTAGTTCTGTAACAGAAAACTTAATGTCAGTGCTCATTTCCTGGAGCATGGTAAATATATCCAATGGTTTGTTTCTCATAGCAGAATGTTGCTACAGCTTCAGAGCAAAATGGGAAACAGCTCCCTTGTGAACAGCCTGACTAGATTTCTTAGGGCAGAAAAACATACACAAAAGTAAATGTTATGCCTCAGAATTAAATTCTAAATCTGACTTCTAATACTCAAGCATCTATTTTAAAAATAGAATCAGAATTTTCTTGAGATATTAGCAATCAACTTTTCTTCTTTTCTCCCTCCCCTCCCTTCCAATCCCTTCCCTTCTCCTCTCCTTTCCTTCCCTCCATTTTCCTCCCCTTCCCCTCCATTCACCTCCCCTCCCCCTTTTTCTTCCCCTTTCTTCTTCTATCACTCCCTCTCTTTCATTTTGTGTGTGTGGAGGGAGTTATGGAAGGATCACAGCAAGTTTTCCTTATGTTAACCTTGAGCTTCCTATGGCCTCTGATTTCCCTGTTTTTTTTTTCTAAGAAAAGTGCTAGGATTTCTTCCATGTGTTACCTTACCTAGACTAAGCAACTTTTCTTATGGGAATCATTTCAGAAGACAAGGAACTGTCATCTTCATGAATAAAATAGTTTGAAAATCAAAGGTGAATAGAAGGTTGGAGAGATTGCTCAGTGGTTAAAAGAACTGTCTAATCTTCCAGAGGACCAGGGTTTGATGTCTGACACTCATATGATGCCTCACAACTTCAAGGTATCCTATGGTTTCTTGTCCTCTTCTGGCCTCTGTAGGCAGTAGGTACTGCAGAGGTACACATGTACCCATAAAATAAACTACAATTTAAAAAATACAACCAAGTAAACAGAAATAGCCTTTAACAAATGCTGGTCAGCTACCATATCTACGTAGTCTGATTAGCAAGCCTTTCATTTAGTTAAGTACCAACTTTAAATAGTTTTTTAAACAAAACTATTTTTGAATATCAAATACCCCTTTTCCGATAGCTGCAGTGTTGAGAAATGAGTCATACTGTAACAACATCCTACTCTCATCTTTACAACAATCTCACATGATAGAAATTATGATTGAATTTCAAGACATATGCCAACTTACTTATGCTCACTCCTTCTGTGCTTATAGGAAAAACATCAGATTGAAGTGAAGGCTGTAAAGGTCACACAACTCAACTAATGCCTCTGGTCATTTTATACTCTTGTGCCTCATTTCCTGTACCAATACCATGTGAGGCTAGAACTAGAAGAACTAACATTAGTCACTGCCTCAACACTTCACAACCCTGAGACTATACTCACAAACAAAGTGGTATAGACTGTAAACAGGAGACCCTGCTTTGCCATTCCAAAACGTGAGATGGTACCCCAAAAATCAACTGGTGCAGATCTGTAGTGTTTTCAGTCAAAGTCCTTGTCACACAGAACAGTAGTTTGTAGTCTTACTGTACTTAACACTTTTTCTGTTCCCAAGGTAGAATTTTATACAACCTCTACTTTGCCTTAGCTAAACACCCACCAACAAGCTAGTCACCTGTGCATCTATTTTCATCTATCTAACTGCCCACCCATCATCTACTGATCTATCCCACCTACTCATTCATTCTTCAGCTCATTACTAAGCCTTTAATCTGCTCCAGGCTTGCAGTGATGAAGAGAATATGCAATCCCATTACAACCCACTAAGATAAGTCACAAAAGTGTCCTATAATTATACAAATGGCAAAGTTGGTTTGTGGAAAAGATGGGGACATTTTCCACAAGGAAGAGTGTCAGCATTGTGCAAAGCAGAATGAAAACATGGAGTGTATGAAGCAACATGACACATGCTTAGAGTGGGAGAACACAAGGAGTGGGGAGGGAAACATGCTTGCTTCTGGTAAGTTCTGCTGTGTGCCTTGAAAGAGATTAGGGTGACAGAGGTCATAAAAATGAGGCTTGGAAACTTGTTTCATAAATGGTTCTATTATATGAAATATGTGTAAGCTTAGGTAAAATTGTTATGTTATGCATTATTAGATACATGCATGAACTTTTTGAACAATGAAATATTTTTTAAATATTCACTCTTTACCTTCAAACCTCATAACCCATTTGTGCTCTATAACAATTTTACCTAAGCTGAGACATATTTTTTCTGCTGTGAGTTTGTGATATCAATGGCTGTGTCATATGCAGAGGATGACATTTAATTTGATGTCATAGCTCTTAACATTCTACCCCTTTTACTGCAACCTTACTCAAGTTTTAGAGGGGGTGGTGTAAATGTCTTGTTGGGGGTGCACAGTCATTCCTCACTTATTCTTAGCACCTTGTGATGCAGCTGGTAGTGTCTTAATTCACTGTCTACTGGAAAAAGGTTTCTCTGATTAAGAGTTAAGTTAATATTTCTTTTTTTGTTGATTTTTTAAACATTTTTATTAGATATATTTCTTTACTTATATTTCAAATGTTATTCCCCTTCCCAGTTTCCTGTCCATAAGTCCCCATTCCCTCCCTTCCCCCTCCCCAATATGGGTATTCCCCCTATACAACCAAGAAACAAAAGGACATTAAGGTTTTCTCAACTTTCCAGGTCATTATTTTAAATGTGAGTGTGTGAGTATAGGTGTCCAAGGAGGCCAGAGGTGTTGGATCCCCCAGATCTAGAGTTACAGACTGTTATGAGCGGTCCAACATGGGTACTGGGAACTGGACTTGGGAACACTGGAAGAACAGTATGTACGTGCTCTTAACCATGTTGCTGTCCCTCCAGCTCTCTGCTTTTATTTTTAAACAAAACTTGTCTGAAATAATGTCATTGATATGTGACATAATAATTCAAAATTTATTTAAAATACAATTCACATACTAAATTGAAAGATTTAACTGATAGAAATTTTGTGAATATTAAGTAAAAATTGATTTACAATGCTTATTTCTCTTGTAGTCGACTCTAAAGGGGTGGTCACATATTTGTATATGCACATTTATATAGCACTCATATTTTATGCCTATGTACTGTAATATTGATTTATATAATTAAAGAAATTAAAAATATTTCCATTTTAAAGAAAATCTTTAAAAAAATAATCGTGCACAATAATCTACAAAGGAGTATGCTAAACTTAGAAATGCCAACTTATCCAAATTTTAAAGAAAGTGACTCTCCTGCCTGCTGAGATCCTCATAGCTTTCCTAAGTTTCAGCTTCATTGTGTCCAGGAGGATTTTTCTTTGCACTAGAACTGGGCTGAAGCAAATTCATTAACATTCACTGTGGAGAATATTCAGTGTTATTAGCCACAGAGATAAGAACTTGGGAATCTAACAGCGTAACACGAATCCTTAACGTAATGAAATGATGGTTATAAGCAGTCAGTGATATTACAAGCACAGACAAAAGCAATTTAAGCAAAGCTCTGGTTTGTTTCATGGAACACAGGCTGCCATTTAAATCCTTTGCAAAGGAACAGTCCTTTCTGCCATAGGTTGTCCTAACCTAGACAAGTAATGGAGCAGGGGACACGTTACATTTTATCCTTACAATTTTTAGGCCACAGAGTTTCAATGTACCCCCAAAATGAAGATGGGTAGATATGCTCCCACTTTCACAACAGTATCATATAAAAAATAAACTTCATTGGATATACTTAAGATGTACAAGAGGATGCTGAGGTAAATACCAATAGGTGCTCATTTAATGGAATGAACCAATACATGCATTATGTCACATGGTTACCTCTTTGTTGCATCACTGTCTGGAACAGATATAATTTACTCCTGTCACAGAAACTGTGAGCACAAAATGCTGCCCTAAAGTCTAGTACTCAGTCTGTCCCAAAGTCCTTTAGACTTTGTCCTGTATATCTGTTACTTTGTATCATTTGGTCCACATTGTCCCAGTTCTTCAAGTGTGCTACCATCTATCTGTGTACTGGTTCTTTTTATTTGTTTTAGTTTTTCAGATTTCAGGTATCATTATGATCATGCTAGTTTTGGTCTTCAATTGCATCTGGAATAATGTTCTTCTTGCAGACCTTTTGATTGGCACATCTACTATTCATTTTCTTGCTTTTCTTTTTTAAGTCCCTGAATAATATTCCCGTATATTCTTTCTGTGTGTTTGTCTATAAACAGGGGAGCCTCATAGTTTATTCATCTACTTATAGACTTTATCTTGACTATTGTGAGTCAGGCTGTAATGAGCTGAGGAGGAGAGTTACTGCTTCCAGATAACTGACTCCATTGCCTTATTGTGAATCATTATTGGGCAGGAGTTTTAATTTCTTGAGGAACTTCTGCTCTGCTTCCCATCATGTTTGTCTCTGTCTAATCCCCACCAGTAGTGTCCACGGGACCCTGTTCTCTGTATTTCACCAACATATCTCTCTTATTTTTTGTGTGGTGACAGCCACCCTTTTACTTGTGAGGTGATATGGTGACTCTGACTTACATTTCTCCGATGATGAACTATGAGGTTATTTTCATATATCCCTTGGCCACTTTCATAGCATATTTCAATAGATGCCTATCCACATCCTTTGTTCATGCTTTAATTGCACTGTGTATTAACTCGATTTTGTGTTTATGAATTCTTTATACATTTTGGTACTAATCCTTTATCAGATAATGTTGCTAGCAAACATTTATCTCAGCCAGTAGGCCTCCATTTTGTTCATTGCTTGATTGACTTGTCAGGGTGACTTTACTTTAATGTCACCGTTTTATTAAACCTTGCTGTTTTAGCCTGAACTCTTGCCATATCTAAGCAATCCCTGTGAAGGACAGACAGAGTTGTCAGACTTTAAATGTAAATAACTTGTATTCATTCAGTTACCTGGATAAAGATGCAGGGGATGTTCTATCTCAGGCAGCGTGATAGAACAATATGAAGACAAATGCCTCTCATAGCACCTGACATACGGGAGACACTCAAGTGACAGAGCAGATGGGCTCTGGAAGCCCCATCCCAGCTCTTCAAAAGTGTGTCCAGGCTGCTGCAAGGCTGCTGCTGCTGTTGCTACTAACATATGCATTTAACAGGCAAAGGGGCTTGCAGTTTACATCCTGGAAGTGCTATTGACTGGGGAATAGCAGAGGGCAGGATAGGGGTGTTCTCAGACAGGAGAACATCTATTGTTTCCAGCAATGTCATTGTCCCAACGTAAAGGAAATTGGCAATTTCAGTAGTTTCTCTGTCCTGTTTTATTTTTATAAGTGTTCATAATTTAGCAATATAGGTGACATTTTAAAACATTCTCCTTATAAATTTATTTTTGGAAGGGCTTCAATTCATTACCACCATAATTCACTTACTTGTTATACCACCTGCCAGTGTTTCTCTCTCCTAGTCGTCCTTGCAGCCAGCACACTTAACCCTTATCTTACTTGTATCAGAGGTTGGAATTGTTTGAAAGATATCAAAAAGTCACCAATGTCAATTTTTTTTATAAAGAACCTTAAAAAAAAGTCCTATGAAAGTTTGCTAGATAAAACATTTTAAAAGTTTCAAGTCTCACCCAATGGAGGAGTTAGAGGAAGGACTGAAGGAGCTGAAGGGGTTTGCAACCCCATAGGAAGAACAACAACGTCAACCAACCAGAACCCCAGAGCTCCCAGGGATTAAACCATCAACCAAAGAGTACACATGGAGGGACCCATGGCTGCAGCCACATGTGTAGTAGAGGATGGCCTTGTTGGACATCAATAGTAGGAAAACCAGTCTCTATTTGATTGGAAATAATTTCAATAATAGTTAAGGAAAATGAATATTGGGGCTGGAGGAATGTTTCAGTAGTTAAGAGCACTGTTTCTTTTCCATGCTTGATTTCCAGCAACTATAAGGAGGCTGAAAACAGTCTGTAACTCCAGTTCCAGGGAACCTGTGCCCTCCCTGGTCTCTCAGCCAACGTTGTGGGTGCTGGGAACAGTCTAAGGAGGCAGGCAGGGTGGCAGATTTGACTTATACGCTCACTGTATGCTTAGCTGTTGCCAGAGGACTTGAACCAAATGGTGTGAAGCACCACTCACTGTTCACAGGAGGGGGTTCTTCTGAGGCTCATTATTTTTATTATTTTTAAATAAAAATGAGGAAGTGGGGAGCTACTTTCAACTCAATTAGCACTTTACATTGTTGTCTTTGTTGCGTGCTGTCTGAACAAGTTAGGAAAGAATGTTTTTAAAATCAAACCAAATTATGGATAAACCTGAAATTATTCAAGGCTTGATCTGTGTTCTTGCATACATGAATACCAAAAAGAGAACATTCAGACTTAATAAGAGCTAGAATTAAAAGGTCTGCCGCTGATCAGCACAGTTCTAGTCTGAGGAAAGTATTTTTATCAAGGTTGTGTGGCTTAGTATTGAAAAGACTGACCTATCTCTGATTGTGGTGTTTGTTCTTTTGTGGTGAGTGGGAAGAGACATTTAAATATATATTTATTATATTTATGTACTAATATACTAATATGCTTATATATACTTAGCATATAGGTACTTTATATATGAAAATATATATACTAAAGATATATACATCTATGTATATATAGTAAATATGTATATATGTATACATATATATGTATATATACACATTAATTATACAGACATAAGTCTCTATCTTTAATTAGCTGGCTATCTATCTATCTTTCTATCTATATAACTGCAATTGGCTCTTTCTGTCTGTGTTATCTCCACCAGTGGATGAAGAATATGGGGGAGAAAACATTGCATCTGTACTGAACATGTCAGTTTTTTCTCCTGTCATTCGTCTTTAAGTAGTGCAGTATGAGAAGTGTTTATATAAGGCTTGCGGTACATTGGTGAGTATTCTAGAAAAGACTGAAAGTATGTGAGAGGGGATGCATATGTAGTTTCCAATGTTGTACACAAAGGACTTGAAAACTTGATGATGTAGATATCTGTGGGGAGGTCTGCCGATACGGAGAAGCTCATGCCTGTGTGTGTATACATCTGTGTGTGGGTGTGTGCCTGTGTCTGATGTTTCTGACTAGTTTCATTTTAGGAATTTAATCCAATATTCTTAACAACTGACAAAATGCTTCTGACAGTTAATGGTAGCAAACTTTTTTATTAAAGAATTTTGATACTAGCTATATCACATATATATATATATATTGAATACTAATTTTTATAAAATACTGTTTCTCAGAGATTCAAATTCAAAATCACTGCTCTTAATTTCAGTACAAACAAAGACACAGTAAAGCTGAGTGTGATTCTATAATTCAATTTTATTCATTTACTAGTGTTCCATTAGCATATGTAACATTCTGTACATAATTACACTGAAGTAAATACAAACTAACATATAGCAATATAAAAAATTAATAATGACTATAAAACAGCTACTCTGAACTAGTCCTTCTATGAGGAAGCTTTACCGATAGAGCATTTCAAGATATATTTTATTTTATTAATCATGAGAAAACAGAAAGATGGAGAGATGAAGTATAACCATCTGAAATTTAAATTCAGGTTCCTTGACTCTTGTTCTTTCCATCATGGCACATCGTTTTTGAATTAATCATTGAAGCAAACAAATTCTAAAGTCATTCTAGCTATTGAAATGAGAACTCCTACAGATCATTGGAATTAAAAATGCTACATTATAGTAGTTGCGTGCTTAATTTTCTAGGAAAAGTACTTATAACAAAATGAGATAAAGTTTGGCTCTTTACAGCATATTCTACTACATCATCCATATATATTACCATTTTTCACCAACAATTTTCCTGTACTTTAATATTTTCCCTGATTATAGACTTTGGCTTACTAGTAGTTAAATGCAACTTTATCAGATAATTCCTTTCCAATCATCAATAATAAAAGCTGACATCACAGATCTATTGATGAATTCTGATGTCAATGAATTACTTGAAACACCAATGTGAGTTCAATGTGATTCTTCCTCTTCCAAATTTTGTAAGAATTAGGGAGAAAAGAAGATATTATGTGGGATACTAAAAATATGTGCTAGCTGACAGGAATGTGGGCTTGACTTAAATGATCTCTTCCTGCCCTTGAATCCTCCCCACCCAGGTATTTTACAATAGTCAGAGAGATTGATTGTAATCAGAATTGTAAAGTTGACAACTGAGTTGGAAAACAACCCTGAAATAATTATGTCCGAATGAACAGAACAAAGAATTTGACATTCATGGAAGAAATGACTAATTGGAGAATAGAACAGCTAATTTTATGGTCATTGTTTCATGAGAAAGGTCTAAAGAATGAGACAAGTTGAGAAATATCAAGATACTGTTTAAATCACCTAACCAATGACGAGTCTGACAGAAGACAGTGAAGTGGGAATTTATGGTTTTGTTGGAGATTCAGTTGTGTTGTGTGATGTTTTTCTGGAAACTGAGAGGATGTTTTCTCAGAACAGACATATGGTATTTTCTGGAAGTTGCCTGGTGAAAGGGCATGTGATCTTTTGCTGGAATGCTTGAGAAGACACATGATATTTGTGAAAAGTATAAGTATAAACTAACAGACAGTGGACAACCTTTGGCATTGGTTCACCTTGCTGTTCTTTGCTGATCTTTCTTGTCATGACCTTAGAGAGAGAAATGCACCAAAGAGCTTCTGGTGGTGTATGGTACACCAGCTGCTTCTTGCCGCTTTAGCTAACTTGTGCTGATAGACGAAGTCTCAGAGTCTCATGGTTTCTTCTGGACAAGCTGCTCCTGCTGATTGGTTTTGTGTCTTGCTAGTGGACTGGACTGCTGACAACGAAGATTGGAATCACCTCAAAGAACTACTCCTAAACAGGTCCACACCCCACTTGTCCTATTAGACATCTTCCTCCCATATCTTTGGTTGTTGGACTGTATGGGAGGTTAAAGCATTTAAGAACCCTTACTAAAGTAGTTTTTTAAAAATATAAACCTACTAGAGAGTAGTATGCAGAAGGAATTCAGAAACCAACTAGGTAAAAAACCGAATGTTTTTAATGTGTGTAAGGATATGAACCTCAATTCTACTCAGGTAGTTAAAAGTCATGCAAAGCTTTTGAAAGAAAAGGACAGTTTGAGGAAGCTTCTCTAGTATAAGAAATGATTCATAAACATATTCTAACTAAATGGTCTTGAAGAATGAACTCGCATTCTGCCATGCTCGTGCCTTTAGTCACTCTTTGTCTTGTCTCAGGTGCCATTTTGCTCCCCAAGTCATATCGTTAAGAGAAAGTATGGAAACCAGGAATAAAATGTGCTATCTTTAGAAATAGACTCCATCATCCTTATGATCACCCAGGTGTGTTTGCTGTACTAAATTTGTAGATGCTTAAAGTAATTTGACAAGAGTTTATCATGTTGGATTTATCACTGTAAAGGTTTCTAAGCAGTCGACGTTAAACTTGGATGCTTTAAGGAAGTTCAAGATTATTTGATGTTGATATTGTGACTTTAAAATGAAATGATACAGTGATGTGTTTTGTATTTATGATTTTTAAGTAGATGACTTAAAAAAGGAAAGGTTATTTCTGTGTCACAAGATGACTTGAAATAATCCTTTAACACTCTGGAATCAGCCCTTTCAGGCTCATAAGTATTTGCTTGACTGTTTAATGGCCTGTTTATTAGATTTGTAAATTATTCATAGTAGGTATTTGAAATGCTTGAGGAATTAGATTGTGCTAAAATTTGCAGTTGTAATTTAAAGTGTCTAAGGGAATTGAATTAATTGGGTTTAGAGGTGGTGGTAAATGTTTGGGGGAAATTAATCTGTCAAAATTATGTCAATTGAGGACCTAATCCAAGATGAAAGACGTAAATTTTTGTATTTCAACAAAATATTAGACTAGATAGACATCGATTGCATAGAATTTCTTTGAAGATTTGAGAATGAAAGTATAATTTTGACAAATTAAGATATCAATAACTAGACATTCTTGTGTGTGTGTTTGTCTCTATGTGTGTATGTATGTAAACATCCAAAATGTTGTTCTTGGAAATTAAAAAAAAATTGAATCAGATTTGGGAGATTTTTGCTGAAAGTGTAGCCCATCAATGTAAGTACATGTTTAAAAAAAGTGTGTGTATGTGTGTTGTGTCGTAGATGCATGTGTTATAGATGTTGTGTATATGTGTTTGCAGATTCCTTATTTAGCTCATCTGTGCACATGTAGTTGCCAGAGGATGCTGGTGATAGTTTTCCTCTATTGATCACCACAAAGATAGTGTTTTCTCTCAACACTAGAATGGTCATTTAATTTAGACTGGATGTTAGCAATCCCCCAGGGACCTGATTGTCCCCTCAGCACTGGTATTACAGACATGGCTTTGTTTAGCTTCTAATGTGGCATTCAAACTCTAGTCGTTCTTTTAGAATAAATCGGTTGCCCACTGAACCATTTCCAAGGACCTACTACTGTATGTGTATTGTAAGATGTCTTATTATTTTTAAGAATGCTGTGGTGTGTGTGTGTGTGTGTGTGTGTGTGTGTGTGTGTATGTGTGTGTGTGTGTGTACCTGTGTGGACACCGTATGTATGCTTGGTGCCCTCAGAGTCTAGAAGAGAGAGACTGGTGGTTCCTTGCAACTGTGGCTACAGGAGTTTGTAAGCTGTCATTTGTTTTCTGGAAACCAAACAGGGATCCATAGCAAGGGCAAATAGTGCTCTTAACTACAGAGCTGTCTTTTCAGTCCCTATATATGTCTTTTTTTAAATTTATTTTTTTAATTCATTATTTGGGAATTTCATATTATGTACCCAGATCACACTTACACACTTACCTCCCAGTCTCTGATGTATGATGTCTGCCCCACTACCCCATGCCTTCCTCCACACCACCCCTCAAAAGGAAAAAGCAAATTGATTTTGTGTTATTCATATACTCTCTGGATCATGATCAAATTCCTTGTGGGCAGTCTATCTAGGGCAGATGAGTCCTCCTCCGCCTGTATCTAGGACAGAAGCCTACAACTGAGAAGAGTTACATAGTAGCTGGGGAGGGGAAGGGCCAGCTCTCCTACCCCAATGCCACCACCAGGACTCCTCTCCTGCCTCTTGCCTCCCCTTCATCCCCGAGTAGGTCAGTGAGCTATATGTGTCTTTAAAAATCGATTTAATTTTGTAATAAATTTGAGTGGTAAGAAATATCTTTCTCTTTTTTAAAAATTATTTTTATTACTTTATGTTTATGAGTATTTTTCTACTTGTATGTCTATGCACCATGTGTATGCTCAGGAATGTGATGCACCTCCATGTAATCAGTCTCTGGTATTCAGCAGATGTTCCTGTAACCAGTGGGCCAACTGCACAGCACAGAGAAAATACCTCTCTCATCGCTTTAACAGGCACAAGATATCCCCCAGGGTGTGGGTACTAGCATGATTACTTTGAGTTATTTTGGGGAATTTCTCTCTTGTATAAAGGCTATTTCCTTTCTGTATTTCCCCCTTATATTGTTAAATACAGTTCAGTCTGTATTCAGAGAGGTTATCTGCCGAGCACCCCCTGTACTGGAAAAGTAATAAGCTAAGAAATATAGTTTAAAGAAATTTGTAACTTTTTTTTCTGGATTTGAGAATTTGATACCAGGAAAAATCTTATATGAAATTTTATGACATTTGGGTATAATATTTTATCAAAACACAAAAGATCTTTGCAGTAAAATTGTACGATTTGTAATTGGGATGCAAAAGTTACCATGTCTGAATCATTGTTAAATTGCTGAGTTTGTTTTTCCTTGTCAGATGGCAAGTTAGCAATTACAGAGAGAATATTTTTGGTTATTAAATTGCCAGATGGTAAATGCCAAGCTCAACATCGTTCGCTTAAGGAAGACAATACAATTTTTTTGGTAGTCTGGATGGTGAGACAGTGCAGTCTTCATTTGAATTTGTTTTTATTTATTTATTGGAGCATCTCAAACTTCGAAAGATAAGATTTTTTTTAAAACCTTCAAATCTTAGTGAAGACTTCCCCTAATTTGGCAGAAAAAGAAAAGCTTACACTTAGGGAGATAAAATTAGATCTTTTGTGTTTCAGAAACCTGAGCTTCTCTATGAGTACACTTAACTCCACCAACCAGCCTTCGATTATCATTAAGAAATGGCAGGTTGAAAGAAGGAAATGTGATTTTTTTTTTGTAAGATCAGTCCTCTACCTTTTATGGATTTACGTTCTTCTGCTATTCTGAAAATAATAATTTCCGTGCTTGTCTCGAGTGTTTGTTTTGAAGAAGTGCTGTCCTAGGGACTTAGAGCTCATTGTCTTATTTCATCTTTATGACAACTTTGAAGCCTAAGTGCTTTTAGTCTTCCGATTTACATAAAATACACTTGAGACTAATGTTGATCAGCAGGGCTATGAGGGGATATGCCAAGCCCATTCTCCCAGTTACACTTATGTGGTTTGCTTCTAAAATAATCAGAAATCAGACTTCCTGCTATGGAAAAATTTGAGATTAGATGTAATTCTTGACAACTCACTGAATTCACATTCTTTCCTTGCACTGTTTTCTCCTTATTGGTAGGACATAACACTCTTCTATTCTAATGAGTTGTAAAGTCTATTCTCAGGTGAGTGTTACTGTCCCCCAGGCAATTCAATCTCAGTAGCTTTTCTCTTCAAATTTGTGTCTCTGCTTAAATTTTCCCCAACTTGTTTTTGAAAATTTCAAAACTAAAATAGAAATGTTAGTCTTATCAATTGCAAATCTGTAGAAGCTGGATTCATCTTTCTGTTTGTCTCTGCTCTCTTCCTCCATGGTTTCCCCACCTCTTCCTTGTGTGTCTCCTCTGCTGTCTTCTACAGTATGTATGGGTGCACACAGGTATTTTTTACACCTGAAATATCTAAGACAGGCTGTAATTTTAGGTACTAACAAATAAGTTACTTTTTTTGTTGAGGTTATTCTTAATAAACTAGTAACCCAGTTATTTCTAATTGTTTTTTCTCAGGTTTCAAACCCCTGAATTCCATTTTCATATTAAACAATTCCTTGTCTTTTTGTCTTTTATATTGTTGGTGAAACCTTTTAAAAATTTGATTTATTTTGATAAAAGGTTCCATGTGTGCAATTTCTTGATTAATGACCAATGTGGGAGGACCCATCCTACCATAGGTGGTCCCACCCCAAGGCAGGTCAAGCAAGCTAGTAAGTGCTGTCCCACCCCTTGCCACCCATGGCTTTTACTCCAGATGTTGTCTCCCAGTTCCTGCCTTGAGTTCCTACTCTGACTTCCCACTGCAATAAAGTATGATCTGAGAGGTATTAGCTGAAACAAACCTTTGCCTCCCTTGATTGCTTTTGTTCATGGTGTTTTATTACAGCAACAGAATTTCTTACTAAGACAAATCTTGCAATAAGTATTGTATATTATTAGTTGTAAGAAAAATAAGATGGAATCATAGTGTATGTCTAGAGGTTAAACAAAGCTTCCTTATCTAATAAACAGCATTTACAAGTTAATGTGTGTTATGACCTATAGGAATTGAGCAATTATTATGCAAATATTGGTGATAAGTTATAATATATTGCAATAATGCTTGGGGTGATCTCTTTCTTGAATAAAATATTTAAAATCTTGGGAACCTGCATATTTGTTTAATGGACAATTCTAATTCTACATATACTAGAATGTTGTTCTTATACCGATGTAGTAGATGTATTTAAGAATGCCACCCCAAAGTATCTCTGTGTGTGTTTGTGTGAATGGGGGGTGAATATGTCATTTAATATCTTTACATGAAACAGAGTTAAAGGCTGAATTGTCTGATCTGGCCATGATGGGGACACTCCTTTAATTGCAGGGAGGAAGAGGCAGGCTGATGTTTGCATTGTAGGCCTGCCTGGTCTACAGAGTGAGTTCTAGTTCCATGTGAGTCATGATTTCACAGGGAAACCCTGTCTCAAAAAAAGTTAAAATAAAGCGAAGAGAATCGAGGCAAGGCAAGGCAAAGCAAAACAGGACAGAACAGGTCAGGACAGGACAGAACAAGACAAGAACAACAGAAAACCTGAATTGTCTTTCAGCATTGCTAAAATCAGAAAAAGAATTATATTGTACAACTGAAAAGTGATGGATGCATTACATTCTTGGGGTCAATATTTTATTTGAGAATTTGAAAATTTTTTATTGTGAAAAATCATATTTTAATTTTGTTTCCATAATTTAATTAGACTGTAGATGTAACCATTTATAACTTAAAGCAATAATTTAAATGATAAAAATTACATTGTTGATTTTAAATATAATCAGGAATAAATCTATGGATCTATCATATCTTATATTTATTTTTTTAATTTTATTTTTCTTGGATATTTTATGTATTTACATTTCAAATGTTATTCCCTTCCCTCCCCATCTCCCATGCTCCCTTCTCTCTGCTTCTATGAGGATGCTCCCACTTCCAGCCGTGCATTCGAACCTCAAAGCCCTAGCATTACTCTACAATGGGGAAATGACCATTGCATTTCCAGGACCAATGGCTTTTCCTACTATTGATGCTAGACAATGATATCCTCTGCTACATTTGTGGCTGGAGTCATGGGTCCCCTCCATGTGTTGGTGGTTTAGTCTCTGGGAACTCTAGTGGGGTCTGGTTGGTTGATAATGTTGTTCTTCCCTATGGTGTTGCAAAGCCCTTCAGCTCCTTCAGTCTTTTCTCTAACTCCTCCATTGGGGTCTCCTTATTCAGTCCATGGTTAGCTGCAACCATTCTCATCTGTATCAGTAGGGCTCAGGCAGAGCCTCTCAGGAGACACCCATATCTGACTCCTGTCAGCAAGCACTTCAGGTATCTGCAATAGTGACTGGGTTTGGTGGATGCATATGAGATAGATCCCCAAGTGGGGCAGTTTCTGAATAACCCTTTCTTCAGTCCCTGCCCCACATTTTCCCCGTATTTCCTCCCATTAGTATTTTGTTCTCGCCTCTAAGAAGGAATGGAACATTGACATTTTGGTCTTTCTTCTTCTTGATCTTAATATGATCTGTGATTTTTTCTTAAATATTCCAACCTTTTGGGCTAATATCCATTTATCAGTGGGTGCAGAGCATTTTTTTTCTGATTGGGTCACCTCACTCAGAATGATATTTCCTAGTTCTATTCATTTACCTAAGAATTGCATGTAGTCATTGTTTTTGATAGCTGAGTAGTACTCCATTGTGTAGATGTACCACATTTTCTGTATCCATTCCTCTGTTGAAGGGCATCTGGGTTCTTTCCAGCTTCTGGCTATTATAAATAAGGCTGCTATGAACATAGTGGAGCATGTGTCTTTGTTATATGTTGGGGCATCTTTTGGGTATATCCCCAAGAGAGGTATAGCTGGGTCCTCAGTAGTTCAATGTCAATTTTCTGAGGAACATCCAGATTGATTTCCAGAGTAGTTGAACCAGTTTGCAATCCCACCAACAATGGAGGAGTGTTCCTCTTTCTCCACATCCTAGCCAGCATCTATTGTCACCTGAGTTTTTTTATCTTAGGCATTCTGAATGGGGTGAGATGGAATCTCAAGGTTGTTTTTAATTTGCATTTCCCTGATGACTAAGGATGTTGAACCTTTCTTTAGGTTCTTCTCATCTATTCAATATTCTCAGTTGAGAATTCTTTGTTTTGCTCTGTACCCCATTTTTCTAATAGGGTTGGTTATTTGATTTTCTGGTCTAACTTCTGGAGTTCCTTGTATATATTGAATATTAGCTCTCTATTGGATGTAGGATTGGTAAAGATCTTTTCCCAATCCTTTGGTTGCCATTTTGTCCTAATGACAGTGTCTTTTGCCTTACAGAAGCTTTGCAATTATATGAAGTCACATTTGTCAATTCTTGATCTTAGAGCATAAGCCATTGGTGTTCTGAGCAGGAAATTTTCCCCAGTGTCCATGTGTTCAAGACTCTTCCCTATCTTTTCTTCTATTAGTTTTGAGAGTATCTGGTTTTATGTGGATGTCCAAGATCCACTTGGACTCGAGCTTTGTTCAGGGTAACAAGAATGGATTGATTTGCATTCTTTTACATGCTGACCTTCAGTTGAACCAGCACCATTTGCTGAAAATGCTGAATAGTTTTAGCTTCTTTGTCAAAGATCAAGTGACCGTAGGTGTGTGGGTTCATTTCTGGGTCTTCATTTCTATTCCATTGATCTACCCGCCTTTCTCTGTACCAATACCATACAGTTTTTATCAATATTGCTCTGTAATACTGCTTGAAGTCAGGGATGGTGATTTCCCCAGAAGTTCTTTTATTGTTGAGGATAATTTTCATTATCCTGGATATTTTGTTTTTGCAAATTGTTCTTTCTAACTCTATGAAAAATTGAGTTGGGATTTTGATAGGATTGTACTGAATCTGTAGATTGCTTTTGGCAAAATGGCCATTTTTACTATATTAATCCTGTCAATCCAGGAGCATGAGAGATCTTTCCATCTTCTGAGATTTTCTTTAATTTCTTTCTCTAGAGACTTGAAGTTCTTGCCATACAGACCTTTTACTTGCTTGGTTAGAGTCACACTGAGATATTTTATATTATTTATGACTATTGTAAAGGGTGTCATTTCCCTAATTTCTTTCTCACCATGTTTATTCTTTGAGTAGAGGAAGGCTACTGATTTGTTTGAGTTAATTTTATACCCCAACACTTTGCTGAACTTGTTTATCAGGCTTAGTAGTTCTTTGGTGGAACTTTTGGGGTCATCTAAGTATACTATCATATCATCTGCAAATAGTGATATTTTGATGTCCTCCTTTCCAATTTGTATCCTTTTCAACTCTTTTTGTTGTCTAATTGCTCTTGCTAGGACTTTCTGTACTCTATTGAATAGGAAGGGAGATAGTAGGGAGCCTTGTGTAGTTGCTGATTTTAGTGGGATTGCTTCAAGTTTCTCTCCATTTAGTTAGATGTTGGTTACTGGTTTGCTGTATATGGCTTTTACTAAGTTTATGTATGGGCCTTGAATTCCTGATCTTTCCAAGGGGTCTTTTATCACTAAGGGGTGTTGCATTTTGTTAAATGCTTTTTTGATATCTAATGAGATGATCATGTGGCTTTTTCCTTTGAATTTGTTTATATAGTGGATTACGTTGATGGATTTCTGTATATTGAACCATCCCTGCATCCCTTGGATGAAGCCTACTTGATCATGGTGAATGATTGTTTTGATGTGCTCTTGGATTTGGTTTGTGAGCTTTTTATTGAGTATTTTTGCCCTGATATTCACGAGGGAAAGTGGTCTGAAGTTACCTTTCTTTGTAGGGTATTTGTGTGGTTTAGGTAAAAACGTAGTTGTGGCTTCAAAGAACGAATTGGATAGTGTTCCTTCTGTGTATATTTTATGTAATAATTTAAAGAATATTGTTATTAGTTCTTCTTTGAAGATCTCATAGATTTCTGTTCTAAACCCATCTTTTCCTGGGCTTTTTTGAGTTGGGAGACTTTTAATCACTGCTTCTATTTCTTTAGGGGTTATGGAACTATTTAGATTGTCTCTCTGCTCCTGATTTAACTTTGGTACCTGGTACTTGTCTAGAAAATTGTTTATTTTCTCCAGATTTTTTAGTTGTGTTGACTATAGGCCTTTGTATTAGGATCGGATAATCTTTTGAATTTCCTCATTTCTGTTGTTATGTCTCCCTTTTCATTTCTGATTTTATTAATTTGGATACACACTCTGTCATCTGGTTAGTCTGGCTAAGGGTTTAAGTATCTTGTTGATTTTCTCAAAGAATCAGCTCCTGGTTTTGTTAGTTCTTTTTGTTTCTACTTGGTTGATTTCAGCTCTGAGTTTGCTTATTTCCTGTCCTGTTAGTCCTCTTGGATGAATATGCTTCTTTTTGTTCTAGAGCTTTCATGTGTGCTGTCAAGCTGCTAGTATATGCTCTCTCTAGTTTATTTTTGGAGGCACTCAGAGCTATGAGTTTTCCTCTTAGCCCTTCCTCCATTCTATTCCATAAGTTTGGTTGTGTTGTTTCTTCATTTTCATTACATTCTAAAAAGTCTTTAATTTCTTTCTTTATTGCTTTCTTGACCAGGTTATCATTGAGTAGAGTGTTGTTCAGCTTCCATGTATATGTGGACTTTCTGTCGTTTTTATTGTTATTGAAGACCAGCCTTAGTCCATGGTGATCTGATTGGATGCATGCGATTATTTCCATCTCCTTGTATCTGTTGAGGCCTGTTTTGTGACCAATTATATGGTCAGTTTTGGAGAAGGCACCATGATGTGCTGAGAAGAAGTTATATCCTTTTGTTTAGGATGAAATGTTCTATAGATATCTGTTAAATCAATTTGTTCATGACTTCTGTTAGTTTCCCTGTGTCTTTGTTTACTTTCTCTTTCCATGAACTGTCCATTGCTGAGAGTGGAGTGTTGAAGTCTCCCACTATTATTGTGTGTGTTGCAATGTACGCTTTGAGCTTTAGTGAAGTTTCTTTTATGAATGTGGGTGCCCTTACATTTGAAGTAGAGATGTTCAGAATTGAGAGTTCATATTTTCCTTTAATGAGTATGAAGAATCCTTCCTTTTTTTTCAATAGCTTTTGGTTGAAAGTTGATTTTCTTTGATATTAGAATGGGCTACACCAGCTTGTTTCTTCGGACCATTTGCTTGGAAAAATTTTCCCAGCCTTGTACTCTTCAGCATTGTCTTTCTTTTTCACTGAAATGTGTATCCTGGATATTGCAAAGTGCTGGGTTCTCTTTATGTATCCAGTCTGTTAGTCTATGTCCTTTTATTGGGGAGTCAAGTGCATTGATGTTAAGAGATATTAAGGAATAGTGATTGTTGTTTCCTGTTATTGTTGTTGTTAGAAGTTGAATTATGTTTCTGTGCTATGTTCTTTTGGTGTCGTTGCAAGAAGATTACTTTCTTGCCTTTTCTAGGATGTAGTTTCCCTTCTTGTGTTGGAATTTTCTATCTATTATCTGCTATAGGGCTGGATTTGTGGAAAGATATTCTGTAAATTTGGTTTTGTCATGGAATAACTTGGTTTCTCATCTATGTTCATTGACAGTTTTGCTGGATATAGTAGCCTGGGCTGGCATTTTTGTTCTCTTAGAGTCTGTATGAAATCTTCCCAGGATCTTCTGATTTTCATAGCCACTGTTGTAAAGTCTGTTATAATTCTGATAGATCTGTCTTTATATGTTACTTGACCTTTCTCCTTTACTGCTTTTACTATTCTTTCTTTGTTTTGTGTATTTGGTGTTTTGTCTATTATTTGACAGGAAGAATTTCTTTTCTGGTTTAATCTGTTTGGAGTTCAGTAATCTTCTTTTACATTCATGGGCATCTCTTTCTTTAGCTTAAGGAAGTTTTCTTCTATAATTTTGTTGAAGATATTTACTGGCCCAGTAAGTTGGGAATCTTTGCTCTCCTCTATACCTATGATTCTTAGGTTTGGTCTTCTCATTGTGTCCTGGATTTCCTGCATGTTTTTTGTTAGGAGTTTTTTGCTTTGCCTTTTCTTTGGCTATTGTGTCAATATTTTCTATGGTATCTTCTATCCCTGAGATTCTCTCTTCAATCTCTTGTATTCTGTTAGTGATGCTTGCGTCTATGAGTCCTGATAGCTTTCCTAGGTTTTCTACCTCCAGGGTTGTCTCCCTATGTTATTTCTTTATGTTCCTATTTCTATTTTTAGACCCTGAATGATCTTGTTCAATTCCTTCACCTTGTGTTTTCCTGTAATTCTTTAAGGCATTTTTGTGCTTCCTCTTTAATGGCTTCTACTTGTTTACCTGTGTTCTCCTGTATTTCTTTAAGGGCATATTTATGTCCTTCTTAAAGTTCTCTATCATCATTAGATGTGATTTTAAATCCAAACCTTGCTTTTCCAGTATGTTGGGATATCCCGTATTTGCTGTGGTGGGAGAACTGGGCTCTGATTATGCCAAGTAGTCTTGGTTTCTGTTGCTTAGGTCCTTGTACTTGCCTCTCACTATCTGGTTATCTCTGGTTTTAGTTGGTCTTGCTGCCTCTGACTGGAGCTTCTCCATTCTGTATGCCTGTGAGCCTGTGATCTTAGGATTGAGAGTGTTCCTGGGAGACCAGCCCTCTCTGGCCAGGTTTTGGGTCTGGAGGGCTGTCGGACAGTCCCTGCTCTTGGCACGGATGGAAGGGTCCTGTACTAGCTGCCCTAAGGCTCCCATGCTACATCTCTCCTTGGGTAGTCATTAGAGAGAAAGTGGTGTCCCACCTGTCTGGGAGGTGCCTTAGAAGGGACAGTCCTTCTGGCAGACTGTCTTTCTGCAGGCAGGTTTTTTGTCTGAGGGCTGTGGAACAGCCCCAGCTCTGGGTGCAGATGGAGACTGGGAGGGTCCTGTCCCAGGCCGTATATCCTATTTTAAAAGCTTCTGTATGATGATAACATGAATCTTTATTAAATTTTTTCTTTTAACTTAAAATACTTATAGCTATGTATCTAAATTTACATATAGGTAATACTTATTTTGTTGTATTAATTGAGTTATGTATTTCAAACTTAGAAAAGTCCCACAGTTCTCACTAGTATCTGACCATTTAGAAATTAGTATGGCTTTTCCTAAGTTCAGTCTGACATCTAAAGAAATAGGCTTTTAATGAAACTCCAATTCAAGCAGAGGTCTGGGGGAAAACATAAACCTAGTAGCAATAAACAGCTAGCTTTTAATGTCTAACAATTGTTTCTTTGACATTTTAAAAACAATTCAATCATGCCCATTATGAGGATCAAAGGCTGTTTCTATCCCCCTCTTCTCTCTTGTTTTCTCTTTCTGAGTGTGTCTGCCGTTCTGTCTCTCCTCTCTCTCCTCTCCTCTCCTCTCCTCTCCTTCTGTCATTATGTTTGTCTGTCTCAACCTCTTTGTTTCTGTCCCTATCTCTGTCTCCTCCTTCTCCTTCTCCTACCCCTTTCCTTCTCCTTTCTCCATCTTTCCTTCTCTCCCCTCTGTCTCTGTCTCTCTGTTTGACTGTCTGTCTGTCTGTCTGTCTGTCTGTCTCTCTCTCACACACACACTCTCGCTCTGTGTGTGTGTGTGTGTGTGTGTGTGTGTACAATGGAGCCTGTAGGTACAAACACAAACCAAAGTGGGCAGCTGACCAGTAAGCCTGAAACCACAGAAACGTTAGGGCATGATTAAAACATACTTCTGTCACATGCTATACTTAGAAGTAAAATAACAATAAGGAGAAAGTAGAGGGACTTAGTTGAGGGGCACAAAAATTATTCTTGTTATCCCTTTTCTGGTGGAAATAATTATCATGACTATGTACATCTCCATATCTCACACATAGGTCACACGATTTATCATCTATTTCCCAGATCCTTTATGGTCTTTCTGAGACTGTTGCTCAGGAACTTGAAGGTTGGATTAGATTCTTAAGCACTGTCTATTCTTCCTCAAGGAGAATTGACAGTTAATGATCTAAGTTATGAGTGATCTAAATTTGTATGCTGGAGTCTTTCTATTTTTCAATTTAATATTTCAAAGCAAAACCTCTGCTCTAGAAAGTCTAATTTTATTAGTATTCACAAAGCAATTCTTTCTCTTATGTCTACCTTTGAGCTCACCCTTACATTCAGCCTAGTTAAATTCCAGCCATTTCTCAGGTCATTTCCATGCTTCAATAAAGCTATATCAGTAACTCAAGCCCATGCTTGCTAACTATTGATAACATCTTTCAAATTATTAAGGTATTAAAATTGAGAGAAAAATGATAAAAATGATTAATATTCTGAAACCAGATGAAAATTTATCAGTATAAAGGGAAAGAAGGAGCCTTGCTGTTTTTCCATTTCCTTTGTCATTGTCCTCCAAAAGCAATGATGCTCTTCTCATGTTTGATATCAACATAATAAGCATATGACACACATGACATGCACAGCACATTGTAATAATTCAATCACTATTACGTTTTATATTATATTGATATTTTTAAACACTTTGCCATGTAATTAAAAAAATCATGTTAAGAGTTTTGAATTGACTTTCTTTGTACCATACATCATGCAAATGCACAATATTTCTTGATACCAGGTAAACCGAGATCATCCATGTAAATGTATTATAAATCTAGTCAACATTTAACTGCAAAAGGTTGATGGGAAAAAATTTTGAACAAGATGGTATTTTCATACAAAGAACTCAAAAAGTTAGACCAAGGGGAGACAACAACCCTAAAAAAATGGGGTTCATCAAAGGTGAGGAATGTAATGGTTGAGAAACACCTAAAAAGAAATGTTCAACATCTCATCCAACCCTGATTTCACCTCACACCAGGAGAATGGCTAGATCAAAAATCAATATGCCATGTATTATAAATCTAAATCAGTGAGGTTTCATCATCAGATCCAATAACCGGGCAAACCCAAAAGATGAACTGACACGTTTGGAATTTATAATAGGTGATGTCATTTGACATCATACAATGGAATATTACTCAGATCAAAACAAATCAATTTTTATGAAATTGCAAATGGTTGAACTGAAAATATCATTCTGAGGAGCAAAATTTTGATTCAAGATGGAATTACCCTATTCAGTGGCCTTGGAACAAATGAAACTCAAGACGGATGATCAAAATGTGAAGGCATTAAAGGGAGAGAGAGGCTCAGAGATCTGAAGGAACACCATTCAGAGCCCCCCATTGATATATCCTCTAATTCTGGATGAAGAAAGAAGTGCAGGATTGAGACCTCACAGCCAGAATTTCCATGAACTTTACAACTCTTAATTATATTTTGAAGATTTTTATAGCTTTCATTCTACAAGTGTGTCACCTTCTTATGCTTGTTCCACTGTATTTTATTCTTTGTGATGCTATTGTGGGACCATTTTATTAATTTTAACTTCAAATTGGTAGTATTGTTGGATTTTTTTGTATGTAGAATCTGTATCTCATAACTTTGGTGAATTAAAAAAACAGGGTTGTTTTTTAAATGGAATATTTTAAGTCTTATACATATATAATCATATTATCTATAAAAATAAACTATGTTATATTTTCCTTTCCAATTTGCTCGGCCTTATAATTCTAGTTTCATACTGAGTAAAAGTAGCAGGAGTACATATAGCATGCCCTGAACACAATATTCAGGAAATAGCTTTCTAACTTGGTCAGTGTTTTTATAATGAAAGATTATTGAAGTTTGTCACATGCACTTTCTCTGTCTGACATATTTTTTTCCCTTAGCATTATGTATCACATTAGTTAATATTTGTGTTGAATCATCCTTGCATTCTAGGATAAAAGCCAACTTGAGATGGTATGTGGTAATTTTAATATACGGGTAAATACAGCTTGCTAGTATGTTGATTTTTTTGCATCAATATTTGTGATGATCTTACAGAGCAATAGTGATAAAAACTGCATGGTATTGGTACAGAGACAGACAGATAGACCAATGGAACAGAATTGAAGACCCAGAAATGAACCCACACACCTATGGGCACTTGATTTTTGACAAAGGAGCCAAATCCATCCAAAGGAAAAAAGATAGCATTTTCAGCAAATGGTGCTGGTTCAACTGGAGGTCAACATGTAGAAGAATGCAGATCGATCCATGCTTATCACCCTGTACAAAGCTTAAGTCCAAGTGGATCAAGGACCTCCACATCAAACCAGACACACTCAAACTAAAAGAAGAAAAACTAGTGAAGCATCATGAACACATGGGCACTGGAAAAAATGTCCTGAACAAAACACCAATGGCTTATGCTCTAAGATCAAGAATCGAAAATGGGATCTCATAAAACTGCAAAGCTTCTGTAAGGCAAAGGACACTGTGGTTAGGACAAAACGGCAAACAACAGATTGGGAAAAGATCTTTACCAATCCTACAACAGATAGAGGGCTTATATCCAAAATATACAAAGAACTGAAGAAGTTAGACAGCAGGGAGGCAAATAACCCTATTAAAAAATGGGGTTCAGAGCTAAACAGAGAATTCACAGCTGAGGAATGCCGAATGGCTGAGAAACACCTAAAGAAATGTTCAACATCTTTAGTCATCAGGGGGAAATGCAAATCAAAAACAACCCTGAGATTTCACCTCACACCAGTGAGAATGGCTAAGATCAAAAACTCAGGTGACAGCAAATGCTGGCGAGGATGTGGAGAAAGGGGAACACTCCTCCATTGTTGGTGGGATTGCAGACTGGTACAACCATTCTGGAAATCAGTCTGGAGGTTCCTCAGAAAATTGGACATTGAACTGCCTGAGGATCCAGCTATACCTCTCCTGGGCATATACCCAAAAGATGCCCCAACATATAAAAAAGACACGTGCTCCACTATGTTCATCGCAGCCTTATTTATAATAGCCAGAAGCTGGAAAGAACCCAGATGCCCTTCAACAGAGGAATGGATACAGAAAATGTGGTACATCTACACAATGGAATATTACTCAGCTATCAAAAACAACGACTTTATGAAATTCATAGGCAAATGGTTGGAACTGGAAAATATCATCCTGAGTGAGCTAACCCAATCACAGAAAGACATACATGGTATGCACTCATTGATAAGTGGCTATTAGCCCAAATGCCTGAATTACCCTAGATGCCTAGAACAAATGAAACTCAAGACGGATGATCAAAATGTGAATGCTTCACTCCTTCTTTAAAAGGGGAACAAGAATACCCTTGGCAGGGAAGAGAGAGCAAAGATTAAAACAGAGACTGAAGGAACACCCATTCAGAGGCTGCCCCACATGTGGCCCATATATATACAGCCACCCAATTAGACAAGATGGATGAAGCAAAGAAGTGCAGAAGTGTAGATCGCTCCTGAGAGACACAGCCAGAATACAGCAAATACAGAGGCGAATGTCAGCAGCAAACCACTGAACTGAGAATAGGACCCCCGTTGAAGGAATCAGAGAAAGAACTGGAAGAGCTTGAAGGGGCTCGAGACCCCATATGTACAACAATGCCAACCAACCAGAGCTTCCAGGGACTAAGCCACTACCTAAAGACTATACATGGACTGACCCTGGACTCTGACCTCATAGATAGCAATGAATATCCTAGTAAGAGCACCAGTGGAAGGGGAAGCCCTGGGTCCTGCTAATACTGAACCCCCAGTGAACTAGATTGTTGGGGGGAGGGCGGCAATGGGGGGAGGGAGGGTGGGGAGGGGAACACCCATAAGGAAGGGGAGGGGGGAGGGGGATGTTTGCCCGGAAACCGGGAAAGGGAATAACACTCGAAATGTATATAAGAAATATTCAAGTTAATAAAAAAAAAAGAAATTAAAAATATTAAAAAAAAAAAATTTGTGATGATCAATTTTTATGTGTCAACTTGATGGAATAAAGGATGCTCACATAGTTAGTAAAATACTATGTCTCAGTATTTCTGTGAGGATGAATATGGGACAATGAACATTTAAACCAAAGAACTTACTGTAGTAAATTGCTTTATTCAATGGAGGTGGGCACAATTCATTCATGGTGGAAAGAGACACAAAGATGAAGGAAGGAGAATTTGCTTCCTGTTTGATTAGAATCATTCATAATTTCATGCTCTCAGGTATTGGTGGTTTCAGTTCTCAGATCATTGTCAGAATATATTATTCATCATCATCTCCACATTACTCAGACCTGTGGAATTGGACTCACTTGTGCTAGGAGATTCCTTAGCTCTGTAGCTTGCAGATCATCGAACTTTCTTGATTTTTATAATTATGCCAGCTAATTCTTTGGAGAATTTGAACTCAATACTCATCAGAGATGTTGGTCTATAATCTTTCTTGGTGGCTATCAGGGTTATGATTACATCATAAAATGGCTTTTTAATATTTCTCCCCTTCCACTATTTTATAAGAATGTGAGAATAATTGGTTCTTATTTTTTTTTATCCATGCTCGTGTATATACAGGTGCATAGGTATATACATTTATGTGTGTGAAGGCCAGATGGTAACCTCAGAGGTTATTCCTCAGTTGATGACCAATTTTCTTTTTGAGGCAGGGACTCTCAAAAGACTAGGACTTGCCAAGTAGGTTACATGGGCTGAACAGTGAGCCTGATGGGTTTGCCATCTCTACCCCAAGTACTGGGATTACAAGTATATAACAACACATTTCATTTTGATTTTAAATATACGTTCTCTGAGGATTGAACTCAGGTTCTTGTGCTTGTAAGCCAAGAACTTACCAAATGAGTTTACTCTAGTCCCAGTATTATGCTTTTAAAATATTAATTAATTTACAGTGAGTACACTGTAGCTGTCTTCAGACACACCAGAAGTGGGCAAAGGATCCCATTACAGATGGTTGTGAGCCACCATGTGGTTGTTGGGGATTGAACTCAGGACCTCTGGAAGAGCGACAGTGCTCTTAACTGCTGAGCCATCTCTTCATCCCCCTCCCCTCCCCCACTCCAGTATTGTGTTTTATGTTAGAAGTTTGATAAAAATTATCCAGCAAATGTATCTGAAGGTTTTTTTCTTTTCTGAAGTTTCATCATTACTCTAATCTTCCAACTAATTGCAAGTGTAGTAATATCTTTCGGTGAAAATAAACCATGTGCAGTGGTATATGCTTTTAACACAGACACAAGAACTCTGTGAGATTGAAGACAGCCTCTGCATGGAGGGTTTCTGAAAGGTTAGAGCTATGTAGTGACTGTCAAAAAAACCAAACCAAACCATGCCAGCCAAACCAACCAAAACAAACCAAGCTACAAAACAAAACCAAAAAAAGCCTTGTATTTGAAGAGACTGAAATTTCGCCAGACTTGCCACCCAGTTAATAATATGCTTTGAGATCATTTAACACTATGTCCTCAACTGCTATTCTACCATGTATTCAGCATACTTATAGTTTACTTGCCTTGGTATAAAACACTCCAAGAGACTGTCTACTTCTCTTTTTTAGTGAGACCAATGCAAATAAACCTATCAGATTTTTTATTTTTCTTGGTTCTTAATAAGTTTTATGCTTATAGAAATTTGTTCAGTTTTCCTAGGTACCAATTTTTGACATACACATTTCACAATTCTTCCTTAGAATCCCCTCTCACACATCCACTCCAGGCCACTGTACTGTATTCTCGTTCACTTCTAGGTATTGATTTTCATTGTAATGTTGTTACTTTTGTTATGTTTTTTTCTCATTTGGTCTAGCTATGGGATTCTTAGTTTAGTTGATTCTTGCAAAAAGAACACAATGTAAAAATATAGATTTCTTCCATCTCTTTCCCTATTTTTTATTTTGCTTAGGTCTATTCTAATATTTGCTATTTTCTTTCTTAATTTAACTTAGTTTGTTCTTCATAATTGTGTAACACCATTTAAAGTATATCTTTTAATTGTATACCATGTGCCATCTGTCACCTAGCGTATGGTACTGAGCTCTCAAAATAATACTCATGCCAATTGGTCTAGGAGACAGCTTATTTTGAAATAATTTTAAAATTATTTTTGAAGTACTAAATTCATATCTAGCACAATATTTTAATATACTTCAAGCTCATGATATCTAGATAACCAGGCAAGATCCTCATTGTAAGTAAATTTGTGTTGATATTCAGTGTTCTACAGCAAACCATAAACAATGCTACCTCCTTAAAAGCATTGAATGGAACTCTTCGTTATATAAAATAGAGACTACTGATAAGAACATCTTTGTTTAATCACCAAAAATATTTTTCTTTACTTTTTTGGTAAGACAATTTTGGAGTTTCATTTTACTTAGTCATGTTCTACAATGTATATATGGTTTACCTTCAGAAATGCCAACCATTTTGTGATAGTTTCACTGGGGAAAGTTTTACCTCAGAAAACAGAAAGTAAACAAAAGTATCAATTGCCAGTAAGAAAAATAATATAAGAAGCTTGAGTGCTTGAGAACATAGGGGTATGTGGAGCTTTCTGGAATCATTACCTCTGCATTCAAAGAGGGTTAATTATTCACATTTGCTTTAGGAGTCCTTATATTGAGTATTTTAATTACAAGTAAATAGTTTTTTTTAAACTTACAGATTATAGACTAAAATGAGAAAAAGTTCTGGATAAATGAAGCTAGAATAAGAAAACTGAAATGGAAATAAATCTCTTGGTTTTTACTTTCAAATGTAGAAATGTTGCCATGTCTGACTATACACATGGTTTGATTTTGGAATTAAAAAAAGGTCACAAAGGCAGTGGAAGAATTCTCAAATATACTTCATTTTCCAGAGTTTGACACAGCCTGCATTTGTTATGCCCCACTTAAAGAACAGAAAAAATAACCTTGTCTTCCATGTTACCTGTGCTTTTATACATTTTAGGCATCCTTACACATATTAACTGATAAAATAAATTAAAAAGTGTGGCTATAGTTTTAATCTATGCAAGAGAATGGTAAACTCCATTGCATCTTTCCACTTTAAATTGTAATAAAAACAAGTTATCTAAATATTATTAATGCTAAAAATAATATTAAGATCAATTGTTATGATACACAATTCTTAACAAAGTTCTATGCAATAAATTTGAACATTTTGAAGTTATTTTACATGTTTACTATGCCTAAGCAGGCACTTTTGAAAGATTACATCTTCAAGGATCACATTTTTTATTGATATTTAAATATTCATATTCTTTCTTTTATTGTCATTTTTGGAGTTTTGGTCTAGAATCTCTTGGCTTTCTGATGACACAGCAATATAGGACATGGCCTAAATATTCACAATTTTGATTGCTGGGTGAGAACACACAGAGTGAAATATTTATTTCCAACCCCCACCCTGAGGACCGGACATGGAATCTGAACTGAGTCTATCTGAGTCACAATCCAGCATCTGTTTGTATTCATCTGTATTCAACAGGATATGGGTGGAATGGATGTTCAGTGGTGCGCGCCTGTGTAAAGATGTGAGGGGGAGGCAGATGTCCAGTGGGGGAGCCAACCTGCTCTGCTGCACACTGTATTTTGCTACACTGTAGGTGTCACCTCTTTAGTACGCTGAATCACAAGGCATATGCCAGACTGTTTCAGGATGTACCCTGTGTACAAAGATGGCAAACTCTTCTTCTGAAATGCTTACAGTTTTTTTCCCTAAACAGGTTTTCATTGTATGATAATACAAATTAGACTTAGCATATATTAAGGTCCTTAGTATGATCAAAGCATGAGGAGTACTTAAAGATGAAGGATATTGAAGTCCCTCCTAACGAGCTGTGAAATGAAAACTCTTATACAAGGCAGACTTAATATGCTTAGCTACACAACTAGCAAGATGGAATAGCATGTAAAAATACTTCCTGTCACGTCTGGTGGGAGACTGAAGCTCAATTACCATGATGCACATAACAGTGATGTGGGAGAACAATTCCTCAAAGTTGTTTTCCGACAGCCACAGAGGATGTGCCATGTGCATGCATGCATGTGTGTGCAGAGACATGCACACATGCATGTGTGTTCTTGTGTGTGCATGAGCACATATGTACACACACATAGAATGATAAAACCTTTTAAAAAGAGAAAAATGCTAGTTACAGCAGAATTTAAAATCTGTATAAATCCAGCTTCATGTGTAGATATCTCATTAACAACTGTGTAACTCATTAATTACTATATAACTAACATAATTTATATAATATCTTTGTGACATTATCTCAGGTACAATTAACATGGATATACGAAATAAGTAGAAAGTAGAATAGCATGCAAGGACTTAAAAAATGAATTGTGCACAAATTACTTTAAAAAAAGAACTTAAAAAAAGGTGTGTTCTTTGGGACAAGTATCAAGTGACACAAAGCTTGTTTTGTCTAGTAGAACAGCCTGCCCAGATATTCCAATTCAGTTCATCAGTTTTTAATTTGCACATGGTTAATTGCATATATTTATGGAGTTCAATGTGAAATTTCAGTGTGTGTGTGTGTGTGTGTGTGTGTGTGTGTGTGTGTAGGCACATGATAATCAGATTAGAGAAACTGCATATCTGACATCTCAATATATCATTTCTTTATATTAGGTTAGCTTAATTATACCAGAATTCCTGGGAATCTTGTGATAACACAGATTCTGATTTAGTAGATCTGGGTTGCTGCAGAGATCTCAGGTCTAAAGAATTCCAAGTGATATCAATGATGTGGGACCCACACTGTGAGCAACTCCTCTGCAGGCCGCTCTCCCCAGACTTCACATTGTGTCTAGAATATTGATGATGCTTTAGGTAGACACTTTTCCTCTAGAGATAAATATGAAAGTGGAAATGACCTACTGACTAGGGTTCACAGTACAGGAAGGTGTCTTCAGATGGCCAGAGGAAGAAGGTAAACACCAACCTGCCAGGACTCTGATTTACAGTGATGACCTTCTGTTAATGATATGCTTGGGGGGTAGCGGGGAATATGGTGGGAATAATGAGCTACTATCTGATTGGATATAAAGCCTACTCCATGAGATGGAACCTATCTATGTCTGACACTTCTCAGTGGGCAAGAATTTTGAGACTAGGTAGGCCATAAGGGAAAACCAAATGTTTTTATTCTGCTAAAGGAAAGTAGCAACAAAATGACTCCCAATGACATTCATCTATACCCATCCATCAGTATCTCACTTAGACATTATGAGAAACCTTTTATCCTTTAGTAGATATGAACTCATACAGAGTGAGCTATGTGTAGAGAGTGACTGATCTTGGAACATTCATAACTAAATAGGAAGCCACTATCAAATCCCTCTCCTAAGGGTTCAAGGAACTCTGTGGTAGAAGAGGCAGAAAGATCCTAAGTGCCAGGTATGGATGATACCTAGGAAACAGTGTCTTCCACATACAACAGGACTGATGCACATATGAACTCACATGTGACAGCAAGCCTACAGCCAACAGACATAGTCAGCACTGAGATCAGGAAGTAGACATGAGCTCCTGTCCCCGAAGAAGAAACTATCTCCAATTAAATCACTCATAAATGAAAAATTAGTTTTTTTCAGGGGATTATCACTGGGTATATAAACAATACTTAAGAGATAGCCCCTTACCCCGCAGATGCTCAAAGGGTGTTTGTAGATTTTACCTTTTATTTTTGTAGTGGTTTGAAAGAAAACTGCTCCCATAGAGTTATAGGGAGTGGTGCTATTAGGAGGAACTAATAGCTTCCTTGTTGGAGGAATTGTGTCTCACTCTCTTCCTGCTGTCTGCCAATCAACATGTAGAATTCTCAGCTACCTCTCCAGTGTCCTCTGCCTGCATGCCATCCTTCTTCCTGCCATGAAGGTAATGAATTGAACCTCTGAAATGTAAGCCAACCCCAATTAAATGTTTCCTTTATGAGAGTTGCTGTGGTGATGGTGTTCCATCACACCAGTAAAACTATAAGATATTTTTGGTCTCATACTGCTTTTTAAAAATTTGTCTTTTGCTTGTATATTATGGTTTTCAATTTTGTAATTCTATGGGTTGTGTGTGTGTGCACGCGCGCGTGTGTGGTGTGTGTGTGTGTGTGTGTACATGAATTTCTTATGCTCTCATTTTTTTGTTTGTTTGTTTGCTAGTTTATTCATTTTGCTTCATTCTTGTTCAATCCTCTTTATTTGCCTGTTAATTTTCTTAAGAGAAAAAAGGCATGGAGTTGGGAGGGTAGAGAAGAGGAGAGGATTTGGGAAGAGATGAAGGAGAGGAAATCATAATCAGAATATGTTGTATAAAAATAACTTTATTTTAAATAAAAGTAAAAATAAAACAAAACAGCAGGGGAAATCTTGTCTAACCTGCTCAATACAGGGAAATGCTTTTACCCTTGAATTTGTAACACCAGTGATTCCTTAGGGTTTTGCCTACAAACAACCAATCACTGTCATGTGGCTGTAAAGGAGAGATTTTGTGGTTCTTCTGCAGAAGCAGCATTCTGTTAGTATCTCACTCATATTGGTGTCTGTGAAGTGACATCCTGCAGACTAAGAAACCATCTGGCCTGACTGGCCTGTCTCCAGAAATCTGATTCAAGCTAATTTAGTAGTGTGCAGTATCCTTTTAGACTGATTGACCATTTAGTCAAGACTAATGGGCTACTGTGATGAGCAATGGTAATAAACTCTTGTGCCAAAATTTCTTGAAGTGAATGAAAGAAATGCATTGTTGGAGGGGGAAGTTCACAAAGATCTATTTTGTAATTGCTTGTTTCAGATCTGCGATTTTTTGGCAGTTCAGGCAAAGGAACTAGATACCGTTACCTAGCAAGTTTAATTTTATTAAGAAAGAAGGCTATGAATGAATACTACTCAAAACCACTATTGAGAAAACACGAGATGTCTGTATTTCTCAGATAAAAATTAACTGCAGATGTAATTCCAAATATTTGCAAGAATGAAATCACATCTACAAATATGGTAATATGATCTGGAATTTGAAGATGTATGTAGTACTGGTCAACAAAGTGTTCATGGGGTGAATGGTACTGGTGTGAATCTCCCAGAAACAATTACACACCATCATATATATTTATGACACTCTTCCTCCTCATCATTACATTACTTTTACATTAGATATGTCATATAGTGAATTATAGCGAAGATCCATGAAGATGATAAAAAGACAAGATGATGAAGCAGAAAATCATTGGTCAAAACTATAATTTTCTGAATGAGACTAAAGTTTCTATTGACCCCTATAGGCAAGTAGGCCTCTGCAGACACACAAAATGTCATTGTGTCTCCCCAAAGTAATTAGAATATGGTCTGAGTTAGGAGCAGGTGGGGACAGGATAGATTCCATTTCCCTTTCTCATTTACAACTTCATACCAATGGAGAGATTAGATCGATTAGACACTTCATTGTTTGTCATTGTTATTGCTGTTATTTTATTTCACATCATTAGTTCAGTAAAGAAATTTATATGGATAATAAGAACAATAGTGATAGTATTACTGGAATTTGAGTAGCAATTGAGTTATCTTAAACTAATGGAGCATTGGTTGGATTCATCAAGGTGTGGACTACCCTGACCAAGTTAAGTCGAAGCTCAGTTGTCACTGCCTTTGTAAATGTACCTTGTGGTAACCGTGTAACACCTTTTATCCAATGACAGGTCTATATATTGACATGTATGACATAAGAGATTTGCATAAGGGATGCAGTATTTGTGTAAGTTATAGATCTTGCGATTGGATGATTATGACAGGTTACCTAAATTGGCCAGATCCACAAAGTGGATAGTTTTGGTGCTGGTGTCATTAAGTCATAAGGATGAGAGAGAAAGGGGGATGAGCAAGGTAAGTGTGGAAAGAACACTGCTGCCTTGTAGTTCCAGGAAGAACACAGGAAGCAGAGTGTGGATGGCTTTTAGAAGGTGAAGAGGGCAAAAAGATGGATGTATGTCCTCTCCTAGAAGCTTGGAGGGAAAACAGCTCCAAATACCACTACTTTAGCTTAGTGAACCCGAAACTGCTGAGTCTTTAGCAGTAACAACCAAAGACTAATTGAGCCTGCAAAAAAAAATGTCTTGCATTTTAATGTGTGGTAGACCCCAGCATGCTGGTTCTCTGCAGAATAAACACTCTTTGTTGTTGCATACAAAAAAAAAGAGTGTTCTGTTCCATATATAGTCTAAAAAGATAATACTTTTATATGGCTTCCAAAATTATACTTTCTTTAAAGATACTTGTTTTTATTTCATGTGTGTTTGTGTAAATGTAAGTATATGTACAACATGAGTGCTTGGTGCCTGTGGAGATTTGAAGAGACTGCTGGATCTCCTGGTACTAGAGCAACAGATGGTTGTTAGCTGGCTCTGTGTATTGGGAGTAAAACTTAGGTTCGGGACAAGAGCAACAAGTGCTCTTAGATTCTGAGCAACCTTCCCTGCCTCTAAAATTGTATTTTCTTGACTATACCCTTTATTCTGACCTTTTTATAATCCTATAAGATATATATGAAGGTCTACAATTTAAAAATGAAGAATATATGTTGGTTATTTGTTTAGCTTTCATTTACCAATTCATTTATTCATCACTCTATAAAATTAGTACTCTATAATCTATAATATGCAGTGCTATATTTCAAATGAATTGAAAAACAGTTTCTTCTCAGTGCCATTGCATTTTTCTGATAAAGAAATGCCTTGAACATGTGATAAACCAAGAAGACAAAGCAAAGTAACAAAAAGTTACTGACTGTCCACAGATGTCATATTTACCCATGCAGATAATATGAAAAGAAAGTCTAAGCAATGTAAAAAGGTTGTAAGACATAGGTTGATTTACACAAATTAATAGCTTTCCTGCACAAGAGTAATAAACTAGCTAAATTCAAATTGTAAAGTACAGTTAGGTTTATATTAATGTCATCCTAATTTGAATAGTTTTGATATAATTCTAACAGAATATCCATGTGTTATATATGACTCAAACTACAAAACCCTGGTGAAATAATAATGATATATTTATGCTCATGAATAAGAAGACTGTATTGACAAATTTCAGTTCATTCTGAATTATTTATGAAATCAATACAATTCCAATTGACACACCCAGGAAATAGTACCTGTGGTGACTGATGAACTGCTTTTAAAGTGTTTGCCAGTTTTCAAAAGGCACAAAAGAGCTAACAGAATAGTGCAGAAGAGTGACATTGAAGGCACAATAGTAACTGACCACCATGCTTACTATAAAATATTATAGGAAAAATAATGTGGCATTAGTAAACGAAATGCACACAGATGAATAGTTTTTAAGAAACATTTATCTTGGGCTGGAGACATCTTGGGATCATTGGTTAGAAGCACTGGCAGTTCTTCCAGAGATCCTGAGTTCAATTCCCAGCATCTACATGGAGGCTCATAACCATCTGTTTATAGTCCCACGGGATACAATGACCAATTCTGGTATGCACACATGTAGGCAAAATACCCATATACATAAAATATATAAGTAAAAATAATCTTTAAAAGATGTATCTTAATTTGTATATATGTGTATCTTTCTGTGGGTATGCATGTACTTCTGTGTGTGTGTGTGTGCATGCATGTGTGTGTGTCCATGTGTTTGTGTAACTGTGCTGTACCATCTTTCCAGACTCAGATGAATATTTTTCTTTGAGAATGCTGAGTCATCACTTGTCAATTCTATTTTGGACTCAAAACATACTAGACTTTGAGGGTACTTTTTGGAAGTCTGTGGCAAATAAGGCAATGAGGTACTTGTGAGGGAACCCAGAGGAAGACCATTCCAGGGACAGTGGAGTAGAGGGTGAGCAGTTGACAAACCTTCAGACAGAGGCATCAAGATTTACAGCAAAGTCTGTAGAGCTCTCATCTCCAGAATTGTGTATTTAACTCTTACCCTGTTTAATGCCTGGAAGGTTTCAAGAAATGCTGTCGTTGGAATGGGATAGACATCATGAACCTTTAGGATATCAAAATTATTTCTTTGCAAGGACTCTATACTTTTGTTTTTGGTATATTATTATGAAAAAAAACCCCCAGCATTAGGGTCAGTCTTCCTTTTAGAAGGTATTTAGCCTATGCAATGACCTGCTTTGTTTTTCTTTCTGATTTTTGCTAGGGAAATATCAATTTAAAACACTGCACTTATGCTACCCACTGCAGTCAGCATTTGTAACAAGAATTACAGTGGCTTAGTCATCTGTAGCAATTCTTTTCCATAATCAGAAAATTTTTCTTGGGCTTTCTCCCTTTACTGGAAAACATTTTAATTTGGCACAACATCAAGTGATTTGCTGTTTTTTCCTCTCATAATCCACAATTTTTTCCTCTTGTCTCTTGTCTGACTAATATTAATTGTTCTCTTCAAGAAATAAGAGTTAGCATGGGGAAATAATTGCTTCATTTTACAAAATAGTTCCCAATAGAGCAATATCATGCAAAATAGGCTAAGACATAAAAATGCTAATGACTGTGGAGAGACTCGAGGGTAACATAGACTGTACCTTTACTAGAGTCAGGATCCACAGAAACTGACTCAGCTTACTACTGCATTTGGAGACCTTTCAGGGTAAAAGCTAACATGGAGACATACAGATTGAATTCCACAAGAGCAGGTTATGGGACTTCTATTCTATTCTTGGAGGGATGGGTCATTTTCTACCATATAACATCTGTCTAAATACAAATGTTTATAGTGCCCATATTTAGGGAAAAATATGGTAATTGTATATTGTGAATATTTTTAAAAATGTATACTTAACCATTACATAAAACTAAAACAAAATTTAAAAGCCATGATTGAAAACAAAGTGAAACAAAATTGTATTTAGAAGAGAATATAAGGGTTGAGGATTTAGCTCAGTGGTAGAGCGCTTGCCTAGCAAGCTCAAGGCCCTGGGTTCAGTCCCCAGCTCCGGAAAAAAAAGGAAGAGAATATAAAGCCATTATAAATGAATTTTAAATGAGACTCTTAAAAGTAAAATAAAAGTAAAAACAAAGTACATAAAATATTAATAAATATGTCTAAGGAAATAGACATTAGAATATTGTTCAAATCATTCCATAATGTGGAGAAATTAGACCAATGAAGTTAATAAAAATAGAAACAATTAAATAATGCATTTTTGAAGGAAATTCCAATTTGGACCAAAAGTCTAACAACCAGGAAGTGAATATACAAAATGAAATTATTAAAGAAAGATTTCTTTAACAACTAGCTCTTTTTATAAAAAAATCAAATATGTTACAAGATTGAGAAATAGATCAATTGAACAATAACAATCCTACAGATACAATAATACACAAATATATAATATATGTGAAACATCAATTTGATGGGGAAAATATGGCTTTTTAAATAAAGATATTTGATTATTATATTAGTAAGATATCTAGCTTTCCTACGACTTCACATCATGGAAAAAGTAAGTTCCAGATGTTTTAAGAAATTGTCAGAAACATTGACCTATCAAAAGCATAAGTAGGGGTCTCTGTCTACACCCAGGAGCTAAGACTGTCCCATAGCCCTCCATACTCAAATCCTGCCCAGAGAGAGCTGGCCTCCTAGGAGTACTGATACACCTAAGATCAAAGGCTCACAGGTCAACAGGAGGGACAAGCTCAAGTCAGAGACAGGAAGACCAACTAATGCCAGAGATAACCAGATGGAGAGAGGAAAGCACACGAACCGAAGCAGCAGAAACCAAGGCTACCTGGCATCATCAGAACCCAGTTCTTCCACCACAACAAGTCCTGGATACCCCTAAAAGAATGGAAAAACAAGATTCAGATTTAAAATCATATCTAATGATGATGATAGAGGACTTTAAGAAGGACATAATTAACACCCTTAAAGAAATACAGGAGAACACAGGTAAACAAGTAGAAGCCCTTAAAGAGGAAACACAAAAATCCCTTAAAGAATTATAGGACAACACAACCAAATTGGTGAAAGAATTGAACAAAACCATCCAGGAGATAAAAATGGAAATAGAAACAATAAAGAAAGGGAGACAATCCCTGGAGATATTTCTATATCTTTCACCTAGGAAAGAGATCGGGAGTGCAAGCATCACCAACAGAATACAAGAGATAGAAAAGAGAATCTCAGGTGCAGAAGGTGCCATAGAAAATATTGTGACAATAGTCATAAAAAATGCAAAATACAAAAACCTCCTAACCCAAAACCTCCAGGAAACCCAGGACACAGTGAGAAGACCAAACCTAATGATAATAGGTATAGAAGAGAAAGAAGATACCCAACTTAAAGGACCAGTAAATATCTTCAAGAAAATTATAGAAGAAAACTTCCCTAACTTAAAGAAAGAGATGCCTATGAACATATAAGAAGCATACAGAACTCAAAATAGATTGGACCAGAAAAGAAATCCCTCTTGTTACACAATAATAAAAAACACCAAATGCACAAAACAAAGAAATAATATTAAAAGCAGTAAGGGGGGAAGATCAAGTAATATATAATGGCAGACCTATTAGAATTACACCAGAATTCTAAATAGAGCCCATGAAAGCCAGAAGATCCTGGGCAGATGTCATAGAGATCCTAAGAGAACACAAATGCCAGCCCAGGATACTATAACCAGCAAATCTCTCAATTAACATAGATAGAAAAACCAAGATATTCCATGACAAAACCAAATTTACACAATATCTTTCCACAAATCCAGCCCTATAAAGAATAATAGATGGAAAACTCCAACACACAGAGGTAAACTACACTCTAGAAAAAGTAAAAAACTAATATTTGTTCAACAAACACAAATGAAGATAGCCACGCAAACAGAATTCCACTTCCAACAATAAAAGTAGCAGGAAACAACAATCACTGTTTCTTAATATCTCTTAACATCAATGGACTCAATTCCCCAATAAAAAGACATAGACTAACAGACTGGATACATGAACAGGACCTGGGAGTTTGCTGCATACAGGAAGTACACCTTAGTGGTGAAGACAGGCAATACCCCAGAGTAAAAGGCTGGAAGAAAAATTCTAAGCAAATGGTCTCAAGAAACAAGGTAGAGTAGTGATTCTAATATCGGATAAAATCAACTTTCAACCAAAAGTTATCAAAAAGATAGGGGAGGACACTTCATACTCGTCAAAGAAAAACATATCAAAATGAACTGTCAATTCAGAACATCTACACTCCAAATGCAAGAGCACCCAAATTCATAAAAGAAACTTAATAAAGCTCAAAGCACAAACCTCACAAAATAATAGTGGGAAAGAACCCAGATGTCCCTCAACAGAGGAATGGATACAGAAAATATGGTACATTTCACAATGGAGTACTACTCAGCTATTAAAAACAATGACTTCATGAAATTCTTAGGCAAATAGAATTAGAAAATATCATACTCATTGAGGTAACCCAGTCACAAAATAACCCAAATGATATGCATTCACTGATGAGTGGATATTAGCCCCAAAAGGGCAGAATACCCAAGATACAATTAGAGACAACAGGAAGCTCAAGAAGAAGTTCAAAGTGTGGTTGCTTCAGTACTTCTTAGAAGGAGGAACAAAATACTCCTAGGAGGAAATATGGAGACAGGGTGGAACTGAGACGGAAGGACAGGCCATCCAGTACCTGCCATACATGTAGATCTATCCCACATGCTGTCACCAAACCCACTTTTGGGGTGTAGGCTGATGTCATCATGCAGGTGAAGGCAGGTACAGGATACAATGAGGCCTGTCATTGAGTGAGAAGGAAGGATGGGCGGTAGAAAAGTTACAGAGAGGAGACCAGAGCAAGAGAGAGAAAGCAGTTGAGAGAGAACATGGCAGCAGATGTTAAGATTGCTCTCTGAACATTTACAGGTTGTTATGAATATTCTTAAAGGATGGATGTGTACAGGATTTTGTGTATCTAGATGAGCAAACTGTATGTTATCTAGGTGAGCAATTATATCTTATCAATTGGATCAGAGGTTATTGTGTTGTGTGCTCTTTCATGTGGCAATTTAATTGAGTTCAAGAGAGTGTGTTGTGGCTGGACACACTGGGCCACCACAGAATTGGGATGTGTATATCTGGCATAGTGCAACCTGCCCTGGGAACTAGATGGGTAGAGAGATTGTTGCTAGACTCAGAGAGTAGCCATTGGCAGTGTGATAATAGGATGGAACATAGCGGGTGAGATGGTTTGTTGATTGAAATGAAAATATCCCACAGATGTAATGTGGCCATATCGTGCCAGCACTAGTGCAGGTTAAAAGAAATCTTTTTTAAAAAATTTAATGCAACATTGGGGATGCCAAGAAGTGCATGCTGACATGAGCCTAATATAGCTATCTCCTGAAAGGTTCTGCCAGAGCCTGACAAATACAGAGGCAGATGTTGGCAGCCAACTAACTAAGAATGGTATCTTCAATGGAGCAGGTAGAGAAAGGATTGAGGTAGCTGAGAGGGTTTGTAACTCCATAGGAAGAACAACAATATCCACTAACTTGACACTCCAGAACTCTCAGAGACTAAACCACCAACCAAAGAGTATACCTGGAGTGACCCATGGCTCCAGTCACATATGTAGCAGAGGATGGCCTTGTTGGGCATCAATGAGATGAGAGGCCCTTGGTCTTGTGAAGGTTTGATGACTCAGTGTAGGAGAATGCCAGGGTGAGGGGTGGGACAGAGTGGGTGGGTGGGTATGGGAGAACCCTCATGGAGGAAGGGGGTGGGGAGATGGAAGAGGGACTTTCTGGAGAAGAACAGGGAAGAGGAATAATAATTGAAATGTATATAAAGGAAATATTAAATAAAAATGGAAAAATACCCTAAGACTTTGTGAAATTCTTAGGCAAATGGAACTAGAGAATATCATCCTGATTATAGTACACAGTCCCAAAAGAATACACATGGTATGTACTCACTGATAAGTGGATACTAGGCAAAGAGCTTGGAATACTCACAACTCATGAACCACATGAACCTCAAGAGGAAGGAAGACCAAAGAGTGGATGCTTCAGTCCTACTTAGAAGAGGGAACAAAATAATCAAGGGGCATAGAGGGTGGGAGGGATTTGGGAGGAAGAGATGCAGGGGAGGGGAGAAAGGGGCAGAATCAGGTATGTGAGAAGTACAGAGGGTCAAGATATCGAACAGAGGTGTGTAGCAACGAGGAATGAAGAACTGGTGTAAGCAACCAGAAAGTTCCAGATGCCAGGAAAGGAAGACCCTCCCAGGATCCCACTGGGATGGTGTTAGCTGAAATACCCCACAAAAGGGAGGGACAACCTGTTGAGACCATATCCAGATTTTAGAAATGGCCTCTCGGTTGAGGGGTGGGGCCACCTACGTATCTCTAAAATCATCTCTAAAATTTTAAGTCAGAATTTCTCTTGTTTACCCTGAGATTTCACCTCACACCAGTGAGAATGGCTAAGATCAAAAACTCAGGTGACAGCAGATGCTGGCAAGGATGTGGAGAAAGAGGAAAACTCCCCCATTTTTGGTGGGATTGCAGACTGGTACAACCATTCTGGAAATCAGTCTGGAGGTTCCTCAGAAAATTGGACATTGCACTACCTGAGGACCCAGCTATACCTCTCTTGGGCATATACCCAAAAGATGCCCCAACATATAACAAACCACTATGTTCATAGCAGCCTTATCTATAATAGCCAGAAGCTGAAAAGAACTCAGATGCCCTTCAACAGAGGAATGGATACAGAAAATGTGGTACATCTACACAATGGAATATTACTCAGCTATCAAAAACAATGACTTTATGAAATTCATAGGCAAATGGATGGAACTGGAAAATATCATCCTGAGTGAGGTAACCCAATCACAGAAAAACACACATGGTATGCACTCATTGATAAGTGGATATTAGCCCAAATGCTCAAATTACTCCAGATCCACAGAACACATGAAACTCAAGAAGCATGACCAAAATGCAAATGCTTCACTCCTTCTTTAAAAGGGGAACAAGAATATCCTTGGGAGGAAATAGGGAGGCAAAGATTAGAACAGAGGTAGAAGGAACACCCATTCAGAGCCTGCTCCACATGTTGCCCATACATATACAGCCACCAAACTAGATAAGATGGATGAAGCAAAGAAGTGCAGGCTGACAGGAACCGGATGTAAATCTCTCCTGAGAGACACTGCCAGAATATGGCAAATACATAGGCGACTGCCTGCAGCAAACCACTGAACTGAGAACGGGACCCCTGTTGAAGGAATCAGAGAAAGGACTGAAAGAGCTTTAAGGGGCTTGAGACCCCATATGAACAACAATACCAACCAACCAGAGCTTCCAGGGACTAAGCCACTACCTAAAGACTATACATGGACTGACCCTGGACTCTGACCCCATAGGTAGCAATGAACAGCCTAGTAAGGGCACCAGTGGAAGGGGAAGCCCTTGGTTCTGCCAAGACTGAACCCACAGTGAACGTGATTATTGGGGGAGGGCGGTAATGGGGGGAGGATGGGGAGGGGAACACCTATAGAGAAGGGGAGGGGGAGAGGTTAGGGGGATGTTGGCCTGGAAACCAGGGAAGGGAATAACAATCGAAATGTAAATAGGAAACACCCAAGTTAATAAAGATGAAAAAACAAAAAAAGAATTGCTCTTGTTTGAAGGAAATACAGGGACAAAGAGTAGAACACAGCCCCCTTCCCCTTGTACAGACATCAAACCCAGACACTAACGCTGATGCGAAGAAGTGCTTGAGAGCCTAATATAGTTGTCTCCTGAGAGGCTCTGCCAGAACCTGACAAATATAGAGGATGGATGCTCACAGCCAACCATTGGACTGAGAGTAAGGTTTCCAATGGAGGAGTTAGAGAAAAGACTCAAGGAGCTGAAGGGGTTTGCAACCTCATAAGAAGAACAACAATATCAACCAACCCAGACACCCCAGAGCTCCGAGGGACTAAACCATCAACCAAAGAGTACACATGGAGGGACCCATGGCTCCAACAACATATGTATCAGAGGATGGCATTTTCTGGTATCAATAGGAGGAGAGGCTCTTGGTCCTGTGACGGCTCGTTGCCCAATGTAGGGAAATGCCAAGGCGGTGAGATGTGAGTGGGTGGGTGGGGGAGCACCCTCATAGAAGCAGGGTTGGGCAGACGGAATGGGGGTTCCAGAGTGGAAATCTGGCAAAGAGGATAACATTTGAAATGTAAGTAAAGAAAACATCCAATAAGAAAAAGTATTAGTAGTAACACAAAGGGATAGGAAGCATGAAGAGCAGAAAAACAAGCCCAGGGGTAGAATGTTTCATCAAGGTACTACAGTCACTCTCTAAGGATTGACTCCAAAGAAATGGAATGTCCACAAATGATTTTAAGCAAGGTTAATGAGGTAAAAGTTAACACCCAGACAGTTAATAAAATTAGAAGGGAAATTTATGACCAAGATGAGAAATTCAACAACAACAACAACAACAACAACAACAAAATGGAGTTCATAAGTGGGAAGCAAACTATCATTCTCTGTAAATGAAAGAATAAATTCCATTGGGAACCTCAGAAATAAAATCAATTCAGTTAAAAATTGATAAGCTTGAAGTCAGCTCTTCTGAAACAAACAAACAAACAAACTAACTAACATCTATCGTGGGTTTCTTTAAAAAAAAACAACCCAGAAAGAATTGAAAAGAATTAAGAAATCATTTAAGACAGGTGGGACACTATTAAGCAAATGTTCACATTATAAACTTTAAAGGAAAAAGATAACATGTTCAGAATCCAAAAGTTTACAAAATAAATCACATCATGAGTAAGCGGGATTTTCCTAAGGTATGTAAGGTCAAGGGCCCAGGTAAGGGACCCTCTCCCTCTAGGACAATTGGATTCATTTTAAATAATCTACTTTCCCTCCTAGAGCTCCTCCCTAGCATAGTCCCTTTGAGCTGTCCATCCTTCTTAGTCAAGGCTACCCCCACACACTTTTGTTTCCTCCTCTGTCTTTTTTTTTTTTTTTTTTGAATGCTACCTAAAGTCTAAGCATGCCTTCCTTAATACTCTGGGCATCCATTTTGTTCTAAAACTTCCCATCCCTACCCCACCCCATATGAGAGCATACCTCAGTGTGGCTGACCTTTGCAGTTTTCCCATCTTTTTTCCTTTTGGAAATTAATGCAATTAAGAACTCTAAGAATCCTGATTCCTGAGTATCAGTGGGTCTCCTCAATAATTTTTTCTTGCCTTCTAATTGGTCCAGAAAAAGTACTCTTTCTTGTGCTATAAGGCAGCATCAGTACTGCTACACTGAAATTAGGAAAGATATTCTCTATTCTATTCAGGTTATAATATATACACTTGCTTTTGGAAAATGGGGAATCTTTGAATACTAACAATCCAAAATAAAAACAGAAATACTCAACAAATTATAATATAGCTTTAATTTCACATAGATTTTTTTTCTCCTAAAAATACACTCTGGAAGTAAGTCTTCATTCCAACCTATAGACATTTAAAGATATTTGAATATGTATTGAAAACTAAAAATCTAATAAATTTATGCTAAATATGTGTTAAATAATTAACTTATAACTAGAACTACAAGATCAAAGTAGCTGTCTCAATTCAATATTTCCATCTTTAAATTTCTCCTAATTTAAAAGGCTATGCAAAAATACTTATTAATCTGTGAATTTTGATTTTGGTTGACATTTTGAATATTTTACAAGTTAAATGACTTATACTATTTTACATTCTCATGTTCTCTCCATTTTGTATTTAAACATTGTGCTGGGCTTGTTGTTATTGTTTTGTTTTTTTGTCCTCTGTATTCTAAAGAAGGAATATAACATTTATTTGAAATATTGACATTTTTAAATATAACAACTAGCAATTCATTTTAAATTTAATTACAACATAGAAGCAAAGTAAAGCTATTGGTAATATAAAATAACTTTTCATCATCTGTTAGAAATTCCTATACAATTACTTTAAAATTAGAGTTGAGCCAGATAACCATGGACATTTCTTGGAAAAGCCATATATCTCATTATATAATCAAGATATGATTATTATCCTTAAAGAGTTTGAATTATAATAAGATCATGTCCACAAACGTTATGCCCAATAGGAGTTCATGATGCTGCTGAAAAGTGGTTTCCAATTCTAGGTGAAAATCACCTACTGAATTGTGCAGACAAATGGAAAGCTGATGATATGGTCCTTTAATTGGGGACCTTAGGAAAGTCACTGGCCAGTTTGGAGGCTTTTTTATGCCATTTATGAAATCACAATGCTGTCTAAAGTTTTGATTCTTTGTCCTTTGTCTTCATACCATTTGGATATGACAAAATATCTGCTTACTGTCCACTACTCTGGAGAATAACACCTCCACAGCTGTGGACCTCCATTACTGCTTGAGCCCCAACTAGAAGAGGACTAGTACATACTACGTCCTCCCTTTGAAAAACTTCAATGAACCAGTTGCCTATTTTAGCTACATGATAACATCTTGATGGATAAAAATTGTGTTTCTGAGAATGTAATCATAGAGGGATATTTTCTGAGTGAAACTGTAGAGGAATTTTAATCCAGCAACATGGCTGCTCTGGCAAGGGATCACATCCTGAGACCTTCTAAGTTTCTATGATCCTGCTGGAATGATATGCAACTTTAATATCTTAATGGAATGTAATTTTAATCTCTCAGGCTGGAATAGAGATATGTCCTTAGTACATGTCCTTTTTAATCCCAACCAATGAAAGTAAAGTTAGTTTGTGGAAGGAAGCAGCCATGTTTGAAAGTTACATATAATTGGGCATACAATTGTCAGATGAATCAGAGATAAAATATGCTCAACTCACACACACTAGAACAGCACAGAGGAGAGAGTCTACTTAAGAGCAGAGAGAGAGAGAGAGAGAGAGAGAGAGAGAGAGAGAGAGATGGTATGTGTATGTATGTATGTATGTATGTATATATGTATGTATGCATGCTTTACAGAGACAGGTTGCTGAGAGACTAAGCTAGACACTGGTGAAGACAGAATGAGACACAGAATGGGAGAGAGCCAGGAGATTTTATCATATTGCCAAAGTTAGTGTGAGACCAAGCAGAAAAATTCAGTCACAAGCTGAGTAAAGCTGGATCAGTCAGTTTGGAAGATTAGATTATACTGAGACTAGAGGACTCCAGGTCTAGGCCTAGGGATAATTAGAATAGAGAAAGAAATTGTCTGGGTTCAGCCCGTGCTATGTGTGTGAATACACAGCTTGGGTATGGCTTTCATCTCATTCCTTCATCTGAGGAAATCAAAGTGACATTTATATGAAACTCTCAATATAATATTTTCTGATGATATATAGTTCATAGCCATGCAAAAATTAATATTTTAAAAACAGAAAGGACAAATAAAGTATCAAAATATCTGAGAAAAATATTTTTGCTAGTAGCAATTACTTGGGAAATGCTTGTATTTACAAAGCAAGTCTGGAGAAGGCCCAGTGATTCTGGGGGCACAATGTTGATTATGCTTTGTTATAATACACGAAAAGATGACACCAAGGGAAAAAAAACATCAGGAATTATGTAAAATATACTCATGGAGATTACATGTAGCTCTGTGTAGTATCCTAGAATAGTACATGCAAAATATGAAATAGTATATAATAGCATATCAAATAAGAATCCAGCTAAGCATATCAGTATATCATCAGAAGCCAAGAGTAGCTTTAGCCAATGTGACTGACACCATCAAAAGGTTTTTACGAGTTATTTTCACTTTTGTTTTTAAACTAGGTAGCTCGACTAGCCAGAATGTTTCCATCAAAGAGAAAACTAGCTTTAAATCAACAAATTGTTCCTATTAATTAAGTCCACAATGCACGTGAACAGCTCAATTGCCTTTTACTTTAGTTCATTTGTCATACAGCTACAAGACAAATGTTGAACTACAAAGCCATACGTAGTTACCCCAACAACACAGCTGGCACAACCTATTGATGCAAACAAAACCTTCACTGGGTCTGAAGTACATCATGCTGAGTGCCCTGTCAGGTGGCATGATGACAGGAAGCATCACGGAGGCCCATGAGGATGTAATAGCTCTGTGTCTAGTGTGCAGGGATTACATGCATCCACACAGCTGAAAACAAAGGCGGACCTGTGCGAGCACATTGAACTGAAGCTCGTTTTTCTGTCTCTGCTACTGAATCATAGTTTCATAGCACACGGCCATCAAAAAAAGCTGGTCGGTTGTGCAAGAAAGCCCACTTCTATTAGTTGGCAACTTCATGAAATATTTTATTTTAAAATTTGAAAAAAATAACAGTATTAAAAAATATCAGTGTCTTTTCTTCACAAGGAAATATCTCCAGTGAATGCCATTTTAGGGTAGTTTTTTGTTGTTGTTGTTTTGTTTTGTTTTTGTTTGTTTGGTACAGATTCTGTCACTTATTAAAGACATCAAATAAACCCAAAGAAGTCTTGTATTGTAGTTTTCTTTCATAAAAACTTCAATGTTCAGCGACCTCTCATATTTACTATATTCTAGTAATAAATGAAAAATTGAAAATGTAAAAAGAAAGACATTGGATGCATAAAGTGGATTGTGACAAGTGCACCCGTTAGTGTGTCATGAGGAAGTGTGAGAACAGGAAGGAGGAAAAGGTCACAGTTATGTTATGACCTTTACTGGATTTCCTGCTCAGCCACGAATATCCCTATGCTAGGACCAGCATATGTCAGGACGAGCTTTCATTTTAATGACTCTATACAGACTAAAGCTGCACAAGACAAATGTGATAACAGTTTTTTTGGTAGATGATATAATAGAGCAGCATCCATCCTGGATGAGCAAATCTGTGCTCAGCCTCTGTCTGTATGATGTGCTTAAATGGGAAATTCAGTTGGACATGTCCCATAGAAATCCATTTAGAGTGGTTGGAGGGTATCAGTACATAAAACATATCACATGGCATTAGAGTTAGTAAGGCTATCTCTATGGAAATCAGTAACAAAAATACATGAATGGATCAAGAAAATGCAATATATGTACACAGTGGAGTTTATGTCAGCCATAAGGAATGAAGCCATGCCATTTGTAGAAAATTGGATGTAACTGGAGAGAATCATATTAAGCAAATATCATGGTTCATCTCATTTGTGGGTCTTAGATTTCATATAGTTCCATAAAATCGTATTGGTATGTAGGATGTAAAAGGAGAAATGAGAGAAAAGGGGATAATAAACAAAGAATAATAGGATGCAAAAAGGAGAAATAATAGGATGGGAATGAATGTGACCAAAGTATATGTTAAAATATAACAAATGGTGTAAAATGTCTTGGTGAAACACATTACTATGCACAGCATATATGCCAAGTTTTTGTATTAAAATATATTAGTAACAAACACTAAAAACTATATATCTGAAAAGTTGAAATGGTACACAGACTCAGCATCTGCAGCCACAGGCAAATTTGTAATTTGTAATCATAGCTGTAATTTTGATAAAGACTGACATATACTGATAACTACTTAGCATTAATTGAAAGATAAAAGAGTAAACTATAGCACGGTAAGCCATACTTACAATTATAGGTGCCAATGAAAGGAGACACATTGGGCAGGATTTAGACAAAGCCAAGTATGGTGGCATGTACCTTTAATCTGAGCACTGGGTAAGCAGAGACAGGAGGATCATTACAGTGGAGGCCAGAGTGAGTTCCAGGCCAACCAAGATTCAGTAATAAAAACAAGTTAGACAAATTTAATCTATTCTTGCCTCTCATATGTACAATGCATGTAGAGTTCATCAGAGCCCACCATTGAGTGATATTCTAAAAATGTAAAGGTACAGCAATTCAACCAGAAGATAGTCACTATAACAGCAGAGAGGAAAGCACAAGCATGAACGATAGCTGGGATGCTCTAATGGGCATTGCATTGAATTAAAAACACCCATCTCAAAGTTTATATCCTGTGTTATTCACTCTGTGTACCTTTATTTAAATAAAGAGTGATAAGAATCGAAACAAGAATAGTTTTGAGCAGCAAGGAAAATATATGGAGAGAGAATGGATGCAGAGATGAGGGTAAGAGGAAGATAAAGGGGCTGATGTAGCCAGAAGAGTCTGACTTCAAATCTAAAATCACTGCACGGGTCTCTGAGGGAAATAGAAAACTGGAGAGATGGTGTTTTGACTAGAAGTGTCTTAATCCATCATTTAGTCTGACTAACTCAGCCATTCTCCCTGAATGGGAAGGCTTATTAGGAATTATTATATCACTAAGAACCTTTCTCCCTTTGTATTTATTAAACTGGGTCACATAAGGCCATTTTCATGAGGGTATATTATGTATTCTCCACAACACTTTTCACCCCTTGTGTCCATTAGTCTCCTTTGATCCCTTAGATAATTTTTCTTCCACTTTCATGCCCTGTGCACATATGTAATTTTGTGTATTTCATAAAATCTAGTTGTAAGAAGCAAAGGATGTGAGATTTTCTCTTAGTAACATCCCACGAACATGACTGCCTAAATATGAGTTGAACAGGGAGGACATTAGCAAACTTGTCACATTGCATGGGGAACAAGTCTATGATTATGTACTAAGCACAAGAGGAAACTGGATAAAACTGGGAGTGCCCCAGGGAGGTGGTCTTGCCCATGGAGTGGCACATTAGTTGGTTGTCCTGTGCAAATGTTCAGCCATGAAAACATTCTCTCTTAGAGTTTTGATTTGCTATTAAGAGAAACCATGATTGTGATCAAGGCACCGTGATCAAGGTAATTCTTATAAAGAACAACATTTAATTGGAGTTAGCTTACAGGTTCAGAGGTTCAGTCCATTATCAACAAGGCTGGAGCATGGCAGCATCCAGGCAGGCATGGCACAGGCAAAGCTGAATTCTACATCTTCATCTGAAGGCTGCTAACAGAATATTGACTTCCAGGCAGCTAGGATGAGAGTCTTAAAGCCCAAGCCCTGACACACCTATCCTAACAAGGCCACACCTCTAAATAGTGCCATTCCTTGGGCCAAGCATATTTAAACCTTGGCATTCCACACCCTGGTCCCATAGGTTTGCTCAAACACATGAGTGTAATGCAAAATACATTTAGTCCAATTTCCAAAGTCCCCATAGTCTCTGGCAGTATCAACAATGTTAAAAGTCCAAAGTTCAAAGTCTCTTCTAAACTCTGTCCAATCACTTAACTATAATCCTTGAATCAAGACAGGAAACCAGCTGGGCAAACTCCAAACTCTGCATCCCCGTGTCTGAGGCCAAAGTACTTTCCAGATCTCCAGCTCCTTTTTCACCTTTGTTGACAGCAACAAACTTCTTTTCCAGGGATGGTTCCACTCCCTGTTAGCAGCATTCCTCAGGAGATGTCATATGGCTCTGGCATCTTGAAAACTTTGGAGTCTCCAAGGTAATCTGAATGTTACACATTCTTGTTTCAATATCTGGGATCCACACATGATCTTCTGGTCTCCTCCAAAGAGCTGGTGCCACTTCTCCAGCTCTGCCCTCTGTAGCACTCTAAGATCAGGCCGATCCACTCCATTGCCACTGCTGTTCTTAGTGATGATACCATGGTACTGGCATGTCTAATACACTGGGGTCTTTTGTTGCAGCTAGGCTGGTTTCTCATAGGTTCTCTTCATGGTGCCAAGCCTCAAATTCTTTGTATGACTTCTTTAGTTCTGGGCCATTAAGTACAACTGAGGCTGCACCTTCACCAACCGTATTCCCTGGCTTTTCACCACGCCAAGCCTCAGCTGCTTTTCATGACCCCTTCATGCCTTCAAAACCAGTACTATCTGGGTGACTTTTACACATTACCAAGTACAGCTGCAGCACCAGGTACAACCTTGGCTGTCTGCAGAACATAGGTTCTCTGTGCTCTCAGAAAACATGTCCCAGAAGATTTCACCTCAGTAATGCTGGTCTTTTCTTTTCTTTTCTTTTTTTTTTTCTTTATTAACTTGAGTATTTCTTATTTACATTTCGATTGTTATTCCCTTTCACTGTTTCCAGGCCAACATCCCCCTAACCCTTCCCCCTCCCCTTCTATATGGGTGTTCTCCTGCCCATCCTCCCCCCATTACCGCCCTCCCCCCAACAATCACGTTCACTGGGGGTTCAGTCTTAGCAGGACCAAGAGCTTCCCCTTCCATTGGTGCTCTTACTAGGCTATTCATTGATACCTATGAAGTTGGAGCCCAGGGTCAGTCCATGTATAATCTTTGGGCAGTGGCTTAGTCCTGGAAGCTCTGGTTGGTTGGCATTGTTGTTCATATGGGGTCTCAAGCCCCTTAAAGCTCTTTCAGTCCTTTCTCTGATTCCTTCAACAGGGGTCCCGTTCTCAGTTCAGTGGTTTGCTGCTGACATTTGCCTATGTATTTGCTGTATTCTGGCTGTGTCTCTCAGGAGAGATCTACATCCGGTTCCTGTCGGCCTGCACTTCTTTGCTTCATCCATCTTATCTAATTGGATGGCTGTACATGTATGGGCCACATGTGTGGCAGGCTCTGAATGGGTGTTCCTTCTGCCTCTGTTCTAATCTTTACCTCCCTATTCCCTCCCAAGGGTATTCTAATTCCCCTTATAAAGAAGGAGTGAAGCATTCGCATTTTGGTCATCCTTCTTGAGTTTCATGTGTTCTGCGCATCTAGGGTAATTCAAGCATTTGGGCTAATATCCACTTATCAATGAGTGCATACCATGTGTGTTTTTCTGTGATTGGGTTACCTCACTCAGGATGATATTTTCCAGTTCCCTCCATTTGCCTATGAATTTCATAAAGTCATTGTATTTGATAGCTGAGTAACATTCCATTGTGTAGATGTACCACATTTTCTGTACCCATTCCTCTGTTGAAGGGCATCTGGGTTCTTTCCAGCTTCTGGCTATTATAAATAAGGCTGCTATGAACATAGTGGAGCATGTGTCTTTGTTATATGTTGGGGCGTCTTTTGGGTATATGCCCAAGAGAACCTCAGGTAGTTCACTGTCCAATATTCTGAGGAACCACCAGACTGTTTTCCAGAATGGTTGTACCAGTCTGCAATCCCACCAACAATGGAGGAGTGTTCCTCTTTCTCCACATCCTCGCCAGCATTTGCTGTCACCTGAGTTTTTGGTCTTAGTCATTCTCACTGGTGTGAGGTGAAATCTCAGGGTTGTTTTGATTTGCATTTCCCTTATGACTAAAGATGTTGAACATTTCTTTAGGTGTTTCTCAGCCATTCAGCATTCCTCAGCCATGAATTCTTTGTTTAGCTCTGAACCCCATTTTTAATAGGGTTATTTGTCTCCCTGCAGTCTAACTTCTTGAGTTCTTTGTATATTTTGGATATAAGCCCTCTATCAGCTGTAGGATTGGTAAAGATCTTTTCCCAATCTGTTGGTTGTTGTTTTTCCTAACAACAGTGTCCTTTGCCTTACAAAAGCTTTGCAGTTTTATGAGATCCCATTTGTTGATTCTTGATCTTAGAGCATAAGCCATTGGTGTTTTGTTCAGGAAAATCTCTCTAGTGCCCATGTGTTCAAGATGCTTCCCCACTTTTTCTTCTAATAGTTTGAGTGTATCTGGTTTGATGTGGAGGTCCTTGATCCACTTGGACTTAAGCTTTGTACAGGGTGATAAGCATGGATTGATCTGCATTCTTCTACATGTTGACCTCCAGTTGAACCAACCCATTTGCTGAAAATGCTATCTTTTTTTCAGTTGGGTGGTTTTGGCTCCTTTGTCAAAAATCAAGTGACCATAGGCGTGTGGGTTCATTTCTGGGTCTTCAATTCTATTCCACTGGTCTATCTGTCTATCTGTCTGTCTCAGTACCTATACCATGCAGTTTTTATCACTATTGCTCTGTAATACTGCTTGAGTTCAGGGATAGTGATTCCCCTGAAGTCCTTTTTATTGTTGAGGATAGTTTTAGCTATCCTGGGTTTTTTGTTATTCCAGATGAATTTGCAAATTGTTCTGTCTAACTCTTTGAAGAATTGGATTGGTATTTTGATGGGGATTGCATTGAATCTGTAGATGGCTTTTGGAAAAATGGCCATTTTTATATTAATATTTTATATTAATTATATTAATTATATTATTTATATTAATTATATTAATATTTTATATTTATATTAATCCTGCCAATCCATGAGCATGGGAGACCTTTCCATCTTCTGAGGTCTTCTTCAATTTCTTTCTTCAGAGGCTTGAAGTTCTTATTGTACAGATCTTTTACTTGCTTGGTTAAAGTCACACCGAGGTACTTTATGTTATTTGGGACTATTATGAAGGGTGTCGTTTCCCTAATTTCTTTCTCAGCTTGTTTCTCTTTTGTGTAGAGGAAGGCTACTGATTTATTTGAGTTAATTTTATACCCAGTCACTTTGCTGAAGTTGTTTATCAGCTTTAGTAGTTCTCTGGTGGAACTTTTGGGATCACTTAAATATACTAACATATCATCTGCAAATTGTGATATTTTGACTTCTTCTTTTCCAATCTGTATCCCCTTGATCTCCTTTTGTTTTCTGATTGCTCTGGCTAGAACTTCAAGAACTATAATGAATAAGTAGGGAGAGAGTGGGCAGCCTTGTCTAGTCCCTGCTTTTAGTGGGATTGCTTCAAGTTTCTCTCCATTTAGTTTAATGTTAGCGACTGGTTTGCTGTATATGGCTTTTACTATGATTAGGTATGGCCCTTGAATTCCAATTCTTTCCAGGACTTTTATCATGAAGGGGTGTTGAATTTTGTCAAATGCTTTCTCAGCATCTAATGAAATGATCATGTGGTTTTGTTCTTTCAGTTTGTTTATATAATGGGTCATGTTGATAGTTTTCTGTATATTAAACCATCCCTGCATGCCTGGGATGAAGCCTACTTGATCATGGTGGATGATTGTTTTGATGTGCTCTTGGATTCGGTTTGCCAGAATTTTATTGAGTATTTTTGCGTCGATATTCATAAGCAAAATTGGTCTGAAGTTCTCTTTCATTATTGGGTCTTTGTGTGGTTTAGGTATAAGAGTAACTGTGGCTTCATAGAAGGAATTTGTTAGTGCTCCATCTATTTCAATTTTGTGGAATAGTTTGGATAATATTGGTATGAGGTCTTCTATGAAGGTCTGATAGAATTCTGCACTAAACCCATATGGACCTGGGCATTTTTTGGTTGGGAGACCTTTAATGACTGCTTCTATTTCTTTAGGAGTTTTGGGGTTGTTTAACTGGTTTATGTGTTCCTGATTTAACTTCGGTACCTGGTATCTGTGTAGGAAATTGTCCATTTCCTGCAGATTTTCAAGTTTTGTTGAATATAGGCTTTTATAGTAGGATCTGATGATTTTTTGAATTTCCTCTGAATCTGTAGTTATGTTTCCCTTTTCATTTCTGATTTTGTTAATTTGGACATACTCTCTGTGTTCTCTCATTAGTCTGGCTAAGGGTTTATATATCTTGTTGATTTTCTAAAAGAACCAACTTTTGGTTCTGTTGATTCTTTCTATGGTCCTTTTTTTTTCTACTTGGTTGATTTCAGCTCTGAGTTTGATTATTTCCTTCCTTCTACTCCTCCTGGGTGTATTTGCTTCTTTTTGTTCTAGAGCTTTTAGGTGTGCTGTCAAGCTGCTGATATATGCTCTCTCCTGTTTCTTTCTGCAGGCACTCAGAGCTATGAGTTTTCCTCTTAGCACAGCTTTCATTGTGTCCCATAAGTTTGGGTATGTTGTACCTTCCTTTTCATTAAATTCTAAGAAGTCTTTAATTTCTTTCTTTATTTCTTCCTTGACCAGGTTATCGTTGAGTAGAGCATTGTTCAACTTCCATGTATATGTGGGCATTCTTCCCTTATTGTTATTGAAGACCAGCTTTAGCCCCTGGTGGTCTGATAGGATGCATGGGATTATTTCTATCTTTCTGTATCTGTTGAGGCCTGTTTTTGACCAATTATATGGTCAATTTTGGAGAAAGTACCATGAGGTGCTGAGAAGAATGTATATCCTTTTGCTTTAGGATAGAATGTTGTATAAATATCTGTTAAGTCCATTTGGTTCATGACTTCTCTTAGTCTGTATACATCTCCGTTTAATTTCTGTTTCCATGACCTGTCCTTTGATGAGAGTGGGGTGTTGAAATCTCCTACTATTTTTGTGTGAGGTGCAATGTGTGTTTTGAGCTTTAGTAAGGTTTCTTTTACTTATGTAGGTGCCCTTTTATTTGGGGCATAGATATTTAGGATTGAGAGTTCATCTTGGTGGATTTTTCCTTTGATGAATATGAAGTGTCCTTCCTTATATTTTTTGATGGCTTTTAGTTGAAAATTGATTTTATTCAATATTAGAATGACTACTCCATCTTGCTTCTTCTGACCATTTGCTTGGAAAGTTGTTTTCCAGCCTTTTACTCTGAGGTAGTGTCTGTCTTTGTCTCTGAGGTGTGTTTCCTGTAGGCAGGAGAATGCAGGATCCTCATTGCGTATCCAGTTTCTTAATCTATGTCTTTTTATTGGGGAGTTGAGACCATTGATGTTGAGAGATATTAAGGAATAGTGATTATTGCTTCCTGTTATATTCATATTTGGATGTGAGGTTATGTTTGTGTGCTTTTCTTCTCTTTGTTTTGTTGTCAAGACGATTAGTTTCTTGCTTTTTCTAGGGTGTAGCTTGCCTCCTTATGTTGGGCTTTACCATTTATTATCCTTTGTAGCGCTGGATTTGTAGAAAGATATTGTGTAAATTTGGCTTTGTCATGGAATATCTTGGTTTCTCCATCTATGTTAATTGAGAGTTTTGCAGGATACAGTAGCCTGGGCTGGCATTTGTGTTCTCTTAGGGTATGACATCTCTCCAGGATCTTCTGACTTTCATAGTTTCTGGCGAAAAGTCTGGTGTGATTCTGATAGGTCTGCCATTATATGTTACTTGACCTTTTTCCCTTACTGCTTTTAATATTCTTTCTTTATTTTGTGCATTTTGTGTTTTGACTATTATGTGACGGGAGGAGTTTCTTTTCTGGTCCAATCTATTTTCAGTTCTGTAGGCTTCTTGTATGCTTATGGGCATCTCTTTCTTTAGGCTAGGGAAGTTTTCTTCTATGATTTTGTTGAAGATATTTACTGGTCCTTTGAGCTGGGAGTCTTCACTCTCTTCTATATCTATTATCCTTCGGTTTGATCTTCTCCTTGAGTCCTGGATTTCCTGTATGTATTGGACCAGTAGCTTTTTCCGTTTTACATTATCTTTGACAGTTGTGTCAATGATTTCTATGGAATCTTCTGCTCCTGAGATTCTCTCTTCTATCTCTTGTATTCTGTTGGTGATGCTTGTATCTCGGCTCCTTGTCTCTTCCTTTTGGTTTTCTATATCCAGGGTTTTTTCCCTGTGTTCTTTCTTCATTGCTTCTATTTCCATTTTTAATTCCTTCAACTGTTTGATTGTGTTTTCCTGGAATTCTTTCAGGGATTTCTGTGATTCCTGTCTTTAGGCTTCTACTTGTTTATTTATGTTTTTCTGTGTTTCTCTAAGGGAGTTCTTCATGTCTTTCTTGAAGTCCTCCAGCATCATGATCAAATATGATTTTAAATCTAGATCTTGTTTTTTTTTGGTGTGTTTGGATATTCAGTGTTTGCTTTGGTGGGAGAATTGGGCTCGGATGATGACATGTAGTCTTGGTTTCTGTTGCTTGGGTTCCTGTGCTTGCCTCTCACCATCAGAATATCTCTGTTGCTATTTCTGACAGTGGCTAGACTGTCCTTTAGGCCTGTATGTCAGGAGTGCTGTAGACCTGTTTTCCTATTTTCTTTCAGCCAGTTGTGGGAACAGAGTGTTCTGCTTTCAGGCGTGTAGTTTTTCCTGTCTACAGGTCTTCAGCTGTTCCTGTGGGCCTGTGTCCTGAGTCTACCAGGCAGGTCGCTTGGAGCAGAAAAGTTGGTATTACCTGCGGTCCCGCGGCTCAAGCTTCCTTGTGATTGTTGCTTTTTAGCTCTCAGCGAGGACAGAAATCAGGAGGACCTGCGCAGCCTTTTTCAGGAGCCCCCGTGCATCAGGGTCCCATATGGTGTTTGATGTTTTCCTCTGGAGTCAGAAATGTGGGCAGAGCGTAGTCTCTTTTGGCTTCCCAGGAATGTCTGCCTCTCTGAAGGTTTAGCTCTCCCTCCCACGGGATTTGGGTCGCTGGCATTTTCTTAATCACAATTTCTTAGCTCCAGCTAACCAGAATCAATTGTCCCAGTAGTCTCTTCTATTCTGGACTCTAAAGCCAGAGTCATGTGGCCAAAGCTGCTAAATTCCAGTGTTTGCTGGGGCTGGAACATGGCCCCCTTGTTCTATTTTATGATCATCAGCTTTCTGTTTTCCAACTCCTTCACTGCCTAAGCTTGGCTGTCCTGGAACTTGCTATGTAGATTGACCTTGAATTCAGAGATTTGCATGGCTGTCTATTGTAATGCTGGGATTAATGGGGGTATACCACCATGCCTGGATTTAAGATTTTCTTCATTTAGAACCTGTTTTTTCCTAGGCTGGTCTTGAATTCAAAGATATGTTTGGCTTTGCCTCCTGGGATTAAAAGCTTATACTACTATGCCTGGACCTAAACTTAGCTGGGTGGGATCTTGCCCCTAGGTCATTACTCCCTTAATTCAATTTAACATCATTGAACACAGGATTCAGCTCCATTTCACTTCTTAGGTCTCTTTAATACTCAAACTATTTATTTTATATTTTTCCTTTCAAAGCTTTGCTGTGCTTGTTTAAAATGCTCTTCATGAAACCTAACCAGGGAACAAGTCTATGATGGGTGTTTCTGAGACTTCCTTTGTCAGTATGATTAATCTGAGTCTCTTTACCTTAGCCTCAGGGAGATTATTCAAACAAGGACAAAAAGTAGCCATATTCTTCACCAAAAATACTATAAAAACAGTCTCTAGGCCACATATTGAAATTCTCCACTGAAACCTCTTGGACCAGGTCTGCAAAATTCAAATCACTCTCAGTAACAAAATCTTTCAGGTTTCTACTAGGATAGCCCATTAAACCCCATTTAAAGCATTTCATTGCTTTCCAAATCCAAAATCCCATAACCACATTCTTCCAAAGAAAAGTGTGGTCAAACCTATCATAGCAATACCACACTCCCTGGTACCAACTTCTGTCTTAGGGTTTTACTGCTGTGAACAGACACCATGACCAAGGCAATTCTTATAAGGACAACATTTAATTGGGGGCTGGCTTACGGGTTCCAAGGTTCAGTCCATTATCATCAAGGCAGGAGCATGGCAGTGTCAGGCAGGCAGGAATGGTGCAGGCAGAGCTGAGAGTTCTGTATCTTCATCTGAAGGCTGCTAACAAAATACTGACTTCCAGCCAGCTGAGATGAGAGTCTTAATGCTCAAGCTCGCAATGACATACCTATCCCAACAAGGCCATACTTCCAAATAGTGCCATTCCTTGGGCCAAGCATATTCAAACCATGACAATGACCAAGGCAACTCTTATAAAGGACAACATTTAATTGAGTCTGGCTTACTGGTTCTGAGGTTGGGTCCATTATTATCGTGGCAAACAGCAAGGCAGCATCCAGGAAGGCATGATGCTGGAGGAGCTGAGAGTTCTACATCCTGCTCCTAAGGGAGAAAGGAGACTATGCTCTTTGAGGCAGATAGGAGGAAAGTCTCAAAGTCCATCCTCACAGTGACAAACTTTCTCCAACAAGGCCACACATAATCCAACAAGGACACACTTCCTAATAGTGCCACTCTCTGGGCAAAGCATATTCAAACCCCCATACAAGTAACATTGTACAGACTGAGAGGTTGTATTTGAGAATATCAATCTACATACAGGGACATAAGTGCATACAAAAACAATTGAAGAAAAGAAAGGCTATGAATCTGACAGAGAGAAGGGTGGGTGGTCAATGGGAGGCCTTGGAGGTAGGAAAAGGAAGGGAGAAATATTATAATTAATCAAAAAATCTAGGATGGATAACATGATAGTTGTCTTTCTGAGAGTGACTTAATAAAATTAATATGAATATCCCCTATTGAATACATTTCTTTTCTGAAAACAACTTCATTTTTCATTCCTTTTAGGGCTAAAACACTACTCCATTGTGTATATAAATCAGATTTTATTTATTAATTCTTTCAGTGAAGGCCAGGTATAGCATCATTCTTTACTGAGTAAACCTTTTTAGAAGTTTGAATCCTGAGATCTCAAGTGAGCATACTTCTTACTTTCCTGGGAGATGTCTAATAATTTCAAAAAAATTATTTCCAGGTAGTATTTACACAGGCAGAATCAATTTTGTAAAAATATTAATAATCAAATCGAAATGCAGAGCTAATTATGATTTAGAGATAAAAGTATTTTCTAATCCTGATAACTATGTCATAAAATAATACCTAATCTACTATAAGTCACAGAGATGAACTTATTCAGTGTAATTTAATAAAAGCTAACTTAAGTATCATTTAATTGAAGGATATGCAGTATTTCCAAAAGACAATAAAATTGTTATATAACATGTAACATGCTTTCAACAAGAAATAATAATTTAAAATAATAATAATCTAATTAATAACTAAGTTATCTAGATAGGTTTGGGTCGTTTTAGAGAAATAATTTTCTACTGTTAAATTTCAGAGGCCAACTCCCAGGTACACTTCATTTTCCTCTCTCCCTGCCTTTCACTCAAATTACCTCCAGAGAGCTGCCTCCTCTCCATCTCATTCCCTCAGACACTGGCCTTTCATTTTTTTTTTTTTTTTTTTTTTGGGCTTCTAGGTGGTGAACAACAGGTTTTGGCCTTAGGTTGAACAACAGGTAGATCTAATGAGGCTCCGTTGATGGGTTTTTGTTTTCTTTGTTGGGAAAGAAGTTTTTATTCTCTTGGCATCACTAAACCGTAGTTCCAAAATAACTAGGGGTTATCATTTGATGGGGGGATGACAAGAACACCTGATTCCTTACTGTGATTTGATGGGGTATGTTATAAAAGGATGACTTCCTGGGAAGTGCATCATTTCTACAAAGATAATGAAAGTTTGATTATGAAGCTGACAAAGAAGCAGAGATAAAAGACTGTGACATTTGGAAACTCTTTTTAAAATTGATTTATTTTTTGATAATTTCCTAAGATATTTAATGCACTGTGATTGCATTAGCCACGACTGCCCTCTCCTCCCCTCTCTTGCTCTCTGAACTTTCGTTCTTTCCAGTCACAGACTTGGAAACTCTTGTTCAATTATGTATGTTAATTTGATGGTCTGGAATTTATAACTAAAATATTATAGTGGTTGGAATACGCTTGGCCCAAGGAATGGCACTATTAGTAGCTGTGGCCTTGTTAGAAGACCTGTATCACTGTGGGGATAGGCTTTGAGACCCTCCTTCTAGCTGCTGACTCTTCTCCTGACTGCCTTGAGATCAAGATGTAGAACTCTTGGCTCCCTCTCCAGCACCATGTCTGCCTGAATGCTACCATGTTTCCTACCATCATGATAATGGACTGAACCTCTGAACCTGTAAGCCTGTCTCAATTAAATATTGTCTTTATAAGAGTTGCCTTGGTCATAGTATCTCTTCACAGCAATGGAACCCTAACTAAGACCCTAACTAAATACTATTGTTATTAATATTGCTGGAAGTGAATTCAAATTACTATAGACTTGTAGTCTATGCTAAGGAGCTAATGTCATGCTGTATTCTTCATAAACACAACAAACCTGGAATTATTTTTTATTATGAAATAAGCTTAGTCCCAAAATACCACCGATTTGTTATGACTTTTATCTAGTAAGAATTCTATTATTGTAGAGATTCTGCATTAACAATGTAAAAGCTAATTGTGGCATGTTTTTTTACATGCCTTTAATCCTAGCTCTTGGATGGCAGAGGCAGGTGGATCTCTGTTAGTACTGTCCAGCCTGGTGTTCATAGTGAGTTCTAGGACAGCCAGATGTATTAGAGAGACCTTGTTTCAAAAAACCTAACCAAGCAACCAACAAACACACCCTCTAAATTGGCATCATTATTTTATAAATATAGAATTGAGAAAAGGGATGAGAAGATCCTGAAGTACAAAAGCATAAGTGAGCTATAAGGCTTTGTTTTACTCCATTTTCCTCTGGCAACTAGTTGAGATCCTTTGACCTTTAGTTATAGAAGGAATAGGATAGAGTTCATTCACGTATTGAAATTGTTTATTTCAGGGAAGTATCTAGAAGATCATAAGATTCCTTCAGCATAGCTGTTATCTTCTTTGGGATAGGGCTCTCACTAAGAGAACTTGGAGTAATAATTTGATAGGAGATGGTGGTAGTCCTTTTAAATACCAGCCCTTAATAAGTTGTGAACTAATTAAATGTAAAATATTATAGGATTCTGTATGATCACATTAAACACTTGCTTCTATTGTCTTTATTTCTATTTCTTTTTACAACAAATGACAGGGTTTATTAATATAAAAAAATCAAACCTCTTGTAGATAATAAAATGGTGCAGAAAATAAAATTTTCTGGGAGATCATTATTTATCAAGATCCATTATTATGCAATTCTTAAAGCAAAATGCAAAAGCAGAAATCTCATCCTCAAATTACAAACAGTCACGATCTCATTGAGTAAAACCTAAGCTCTCAATAGGAGTTCCGATTACTTAACATTCATTTTTCATTCTTAGTTATATTACCAGAGTAAAGTTATTGACTTCTCTATTGAAACTGTGAAGTGGTTGCCCAGAATTACAACTCCCCTCCAAGGAAGTTGAACACAGTTATTAAATACTTGAGAAAGTGGTCAGTGTTTCTGTTTCAGGGAATGCATATGGCAGAATCTTTCCTCTAGTGATGGGAATAGCAGATACTGCCTTTACTGCAGATAGAATCCTGGAGAATGACCTATAGGAATATCACTTTTTTTAAAAAAAATATTTTTATATTCCAGATTTTAATCTCCTTCCAATCCACCCTTTGACTGTTCCACATCCCCTATCTCCATCCGGCTCTGCTCCTATCTTCACAAGGATGTGCCACCCTACCCACCCCACCAGACCTCGAAACTCCCTGGGGTCTCCAGTCTCTTGAGGGTTAGATGTTGTTGTAAAAATATAAAAAATAAAGAAAAGTATAATGGTCTTTTACCCTGCTAGGTCCTGCACCACGGTGCCCCAAGATATGTGCTAGATACCTTGGCGGAAACACATCCCAGCCGCACACTTTCCTATACTGGAATCCTCACATAAAAGAACACACAACACAATAATCTTTGACCCAATTGATAAGATATAATTGCCCACTTAAACATGCAAAGCCCGGTACCATCCATCCCTTAGGAACATTAATAACAACCTGTAAATACACAGCAGAATCTTAACATCACCTGCCATGGCTTCTCTCTCCCTCCTCTCTCTTCTCCTTTCTTTTGTTTCCTCCTCTTCCTTCAAACTTCTCTCCCACTCATCCTTCCTTCTCCTCCAATGACAGGCCTCCTTCTATCCTGTACCTGCCCCTCATCTGTACTTTACAAATTCAATGAGGAGGTTCTGGAGAAGTCACCTGATTCCTGAGTAAGAGACTAGGCAGCTGTCCTTGGGGCAGTGGAATTAGCATCAAAATACAGATAACTTCAGGGCAAACCACAACCTTTCCCCATTTTTGTCCAGTTAAAAAGCCTTTTCACTTATATATAAATTGAGTACAATTATTACCATTCTACAATTTATAAAGCATATGATATACTCAACACCCATTCCATCACTATATCAGTTAAACAGAAACAGATGCATCTTCACGGACTGAACCCAGATCCCCGTAGTCCTTTGCTGTATATGTGTTGGGGTCCTCATATCATCTGGTGTATGCTGCCTGGTAGGTGACCCAGGGTGTGAGAGATCTCGGGGATCCAGGTTAAATTGAGACTGATGGTCCTTCTACAGGGTTGCCCTCCTCCTCTAAGAAGTTTCTGTGTATATTTGGTGTAGGATTACTGTTTGAGTCATGAAATTATCCAGCCAAAGTCCTTTGCATAGGCAATACAACAAGAAATATGAGCCTGTGAAAACAGCCTGAGTATTGTTTTTATTTCTGCAAAGCGCAGGTCGGAGTTTGCAGGCTAGCTATAGTGTGCTCTGGTTCTCAAGGAACCAAAATAACTATGTCTGGTGGCTCAATTCATGTTCAATTTAAACACGGTATTTAGTCTTTTATGATAGGAAGAGCATTGTCTGACTCAGTCCTGGGGGATGAACACTGAAAACTGTTACATTTGTAAGGTCTACTGGAATTTGAAAACTTGTTTTGTTGTTTAGAGACTTCAAAAATGTCTTTCTTTTTAATTAGTATATATTCGTCGCACATGGTACTGAGTTTCATAGCAATGTTTACACTTGACTATGTACTACACTTTGACCATATTTCTCTCTTTGCTCCTGTTGCTATCCTTTTCTCCTTTTCCCTCTCTTTAGTTCCCTTTCTTCCCATTTGACTTTTGGTTCCATGCCAGGCACACATACATGCACAATTCGATGTATCACTAGCACATCTACAAACGGTGAAAATATTTGTCTTTCTGAGCCTGACTTAATTCACTTACTCGGATGTGCATCCTTCCAGCTGAAAGTTGTCTGAGGCAGACATTACTAGTCCCCATGTATAGCTGTGTAAGCAGGGGCTGGGTTGAATCAATGTACCTGTCAAGACATCATTCCATAACATCATGGTCAGGGCAGGCTGCCTAGGAAGGACAGCCAGTGCTGTCGAACTCAGAGAAGCCTTACAGTTTGGAATGATTGCTCTGTGGTTGCTGTCCTGAGGTTCTTTCTTTACATTTATAGTGTTAATGGAGTTCCATGGTCAGTTTGAGTCAGGCAGCTGGGGATCTAGTTTTTCTTCATTGCTTGCCTCTCCCTTGGTTGTTGCTGCCCTTTGCTGGGGAGGAACACTTAAATACCTACTGAACATAACCTGGTATATAAGTGTACATGCATGTACATAGACACATAGGACATCTCACAATTCTGAATAGGCAATAACATTTGAAGAAGAATCCCAAATTGAGCTGTAAATTCAAATACAGCTATCCTATGGTAAAAGTAGACGGTCAGGTCCAGTACTGTAGTAGATACCAAAATTCTTGTATGCTCCAGTCTTTTATGTATATGAACTTATATTTGCATATAACCTGCACACATCCTCCTATGCATTAATCATCTTTAGACTACTTACAAGACTTCATAAAATGACAAGAAGTGTGTATAGACACTTTTATTTTTGACAAGGTGTCACAGTTTGCTCTGGCTGTCCTGGAGCTCACCAAGTTGGCCTAGAACTCACAGAGATCCAACTGCCTCTGACTCTTGACTCCTGGGTGCTGTGATTAAAGGCTTATGCTGCCATGCCTGGGTACAGATATATTTTTTTCAGATATAATTTTTAAGAAGTTATTTTCAGTTTACAGTTTGATTCCCAGATGTAGAACCTATCGATTTGACCATAGATTGTATTTGTTTTAGAATTTCACCTATAATAAATGAGGAAGGTGGCTTTCAGGTACATTGCAACAATTAGCATATTCATTTTACTTTTAACACAGTTTTTTTGGCATATATAAAACAAGATAATACTCTCAAGTAACCAGCCAACATGTAGAGTTAGAAGATAAAAATAATTTTTCAATAATAATCATCAATAATAAGAACTAAACATGTAAATTTCAAACTTATTCATTGAAATGGAAATACATGCTTTCTTCAGAGTGTAACATTAAGAATCAGGGTCTGAGTATCAGTTATATTAAAACTCAAAGAAGTTTCTGTTTAAAAATGCTTTATGATAAGTAAGGAATCATTCAAAGTATTGCTGAAATACTGTTTTCCTGGTTCCAGCTTGGAAGCAAGGCTAAGAATTCTGTGTTTCTGGAACAAGTAGATTAGGTTATTTTGATGTGGGAGGCTTAGGGACAGCACTTGTAAAATTGCTTCATGAAGAACGCAGTTAAAGATTTTGTTTTTTCCACTTTTGGTTTGAGAACAGTCTAAGTACTTAAGGGTGGCAAGAGACCCTGGCCTATAAGCCTTCACTGAAAGCAACCCTCTATGGAAGCATGTTGCTAGTGGAAACTGCAGTCAAATTACAAGCAGACTTGGGGCCAGAAAAGAAGATTGCAGACAATGACAAATGGCTCCCCCCTTTTGCTTAAGAATTCTAAATAAGAGACCCAAATCCACATATCTGAATCCATGTACCTGATTGTTCCTGGACAGGTGGAAGGGCCGTGGCTGCTGAGACCTCACAGCATAAAGAACCTTTGAATAAGGAAATGGTTTTCAGACACTGAACCCAGACACAGAAGTTTGAATGTAGCAAAACAAAGAAGAAACTTTTGCTCTGTTCACCCTGAATCTGGAAGGATTTTTAGTTTCTGAAGCTTTATCAGCACAGAGTGATTAGCCCATTTAGCACATAATGCAATTCATGATATCATTATACAAGCATAGAAAGTACCATTATTACAGTTACCCTAGTAACCTCTCCTGTAACCTTTTCACTCTCAGGTCATTGCCAGGTGTCTTCCTCTATTATTCTACCTTATCACCATTGTCATAGACATCATCATCATCATCATATCATCATCATCATCATCATCATCATCATCATCTCATCATCATCACCATCATTACCATCATCACCATCATTACCATCATCACCATCGCCATTCTCATGTATATTATTGTTGGGTTTTTTTTTTGAGACAGGATCTCTTCTTGAACCTGGAATTCACAGATTGGCTAGACTAGCTGCATAGTGAGCTTACCTCTGTCCCCTATACTCTCCTGGTTTTGCCTCCTTATTCTGGGATTACAGCTATATGTTGCTACAATTGGACTTGGTCTTCCACACAGGAGTGTGGCTTTTCAACACAGGCATGCACATATATAGAGCAAGCACTTTACTCCCTGAGCCATTTCCCCAACTCTATCTTTCAAATAGCACAATTTTATTAATATGGGTACTAGATTGTGCTGGTTGTGAAATAGGGTTGACAAAGATGCAGCCTGATTCTTGCAGAGAGGCAATGCTATCTTGCCTTTATTATTGGGATGGCTAGGCCTAGGGTGTGATGCCATTAGTAGGTGTGGTTTTGTTGAAGTAGGTGTGTCACTCTGGACGTGGGATTTAATACACTCATCCTAGCTGCCTGGAAGCTAATCTCCTCCTAGCAGCTTCCAGACGAAGATGTAGAACTCTCAGCTACTCCTGTACCATGCTTTCCTGGACACTCCCATGGTCCTGCCTTGATTATAGTGGACGGAACCTCTGAACCTGTAAGCCCGCCCCAATTAAATGCTGTTCTTTATAAGAGTTGCCTTGGTCATGGTTTCTGTTCACAACAGTAAAACCCTAATTAAGGCAATTATGGATTCAATCACAGAATACACAACATGCTTTGTCTTTCACTCTATTTTAGGGAGGCTATGTGTATGGTAAAAACCCAAAAGAAGACTTGCTTATGTGTGATGCGAGTTTTTGACTCTTGGTGACGTTCTTTCAGATATTTGTTAGTGTCTCCTTCATTGGTGATCACTAAAGGAAGAGTCACCATAAATACATGTCACAGGAAAAATTCAAATGAATTTTCCACGCTAAGCAAAGAAGGTCATTCAGAACAAATGTTTAATATGCTCCTAAGATAGAATTGTGGATTATCTGTGGATCCGAATTTTCTATTCTCCATTGTTATAGATAATTAAGAGAGATATTTATCTCTAATCTGAATTTTTTAGAAAATTCTTCTTTTAAAGCAATGGAAGGAGGCTAAAAATACCCTTATCTTCCCTAGGGCATAATAGTAATATATTTTTATGCTTAGTTAATAGAACCTGAATGACACTTCCAGCTCAAGTTGTCAGTAAGTACAAGTTCTCTATTTTGTCATTTTTTAAAAAAACAAGGTTGGACTTTGAAAGGTCATATATGTCACTGGATGAAAAGGCCTAATCCATACCACCAGATTATTTACAGAATGACACAAGTTATGATGCTGTCCTAATAATTTGAACAATGAAGGTATATCACAATCCAGGAAGGAAAACAGGCACTTACTGTCCTTTCCCCAGACAGAACTATAGGAATCAGTCAACTAGCTAGGTGCTGCCTGCTGTCCTATCTCTGGCCTTATCTCAGAGAACTAGATCCTGTGTAGACTGTAGTAGCATTGTGCTAGGAGAGGAAAGTGAATTGAATGTGTGCTACCTTTTGGCTGGTTGTACAAAAGTTAAATACCACAAATCAGCCTGTCTGGAGCCATCTAGGATAGGCTAAGGCTAGCAGATAGTCTTCCGGGAGGCCACCCACCATTTTCGCATGGTCTGCCATGGGTGAGCTTGACAGCAAGACCCAAAGACACTTCATTTTAGGTTGCTTCTTGCAGCTGATATATGTTTCCTGTCATTATTAAATTAATATAATAATCCCAGGGCATTAGCTCACCCTACTGATCAGATTTCCTGCAGATCAATATAAAGATGAACTTTCATGAATCAAGGCTGTTCAGATGAATTAAGAATTTTATAGAATTGCTGATTTGATTTAAATAATTTTAGGAAGACAGTCTTACAAGATGGTCTTAGTTGTTTTGCTAAAGATATAATAAAGTTAGAATCAAGAATAGAATGTGCCCATTCCTCATAGAGTAAAGGCTGCATAATAAGAAATACAGTGAACTTTCATAATCACACTAAAAAGAAATAGACTTGGGACAAATTTGTGTTCAAGAAAAAACATTTAGGTCCAAGGATAAAACCACAGGTGTGAACTATGATAAGGCAAGGCCATGCAAAAACTGTTGTTTTGAAGTTATAATGAGCATATAGAATGAAACACTGCTTTGAACGTAATATCAACATCCTTCTGTAATTCCCATTTTATGTAACATTTTATCTCTGAGGTAATTTTCTAAAGAACTTTTTTTGTCTAAGAAGGTATAAAAAGGCCAGAGAAAGGAAATAAAGTTAGTGGTTGGAGGGGTTGGGGATTTAGCTAGGTGGTAGAGCGCTTTCCTAGCAGGCACAAGGCCCTGGATTTGGTCCTCAGCTCCAAAAAACAAAACAAAACTAACATAGATAGTGGTTGGATAGTTTAGCTTGAGGGGCTCTTCCCCATCAATCTGTCCATCCATCCACCCATGCATGCATCCATCCATCTAAATGTATATGTCTGTTTTTCTATATGTATGTTTGTAGGTATGTGCATATATGTAAGTATACATGAATACTTGTGGAGTAAGACATATGGTTAGCCCCCCAAAAATTGTGAATGTGTTAATATGTAAATGAGAATGTGAATGAAAATGTAAATGCATGTATGACTATATGTGCCTGTGCATATTTGCCTGCATAAAGCACCTTAATTCTTTTCCTTTCCTTTTTCTGTGGTTCACAAAACTTTAACTAGCCAGGCCACTGAAAGGCTTTTGGCTGCTTGGCCAGATAAAGGAGCCCTAGCAATACATTTTTAACTTAATCCCCCACTTGCTAGACAATTGATGTTAATTGCCCAAGCCAGTGGTTTTTAACCATGGAATAGCAAGAAAGTTTTTAGGATTATTTTTAAGACTTTATCAGCAAGCATTCAGTATAGTTAGGGAGTTAGAAGGCCAGAGATGATTAGTTTTTAAAACTTTGTTTGAAGACCATCAGTCTTTAAAGCAACCTGTGTCCCGCTTCAAACTATGCCAGGTCAGGCTGGCTCCTGGCATCAACCAGATGCCAAATATGTTTAGACCCCTCATGGTTTTTCCAGTGAGGCATCTCTCTCAGGGCCATCATGGAAGGACCTATTTATTTTTACTTATTTATTTAATTTGGTCTTAAGATACAAAGGAACATTGCTTGGGAAGGAATTATAAATGTTTATTTTGAAAGTTGTTCAAACTACGATTGATTTTTTCCAGCTTATTCAACAAATTGGCAAAATATGATTAATTTAACTAAGGCCTTTCTTTCTACAAGGACTTTGAAAATTTTCAACTTTGAAATATCAATTACAGAATGCTATTTTTGCACAAATGAGAGTATGTATACGCAAATATTCACCCAGGATTTTATGCAAATGTGAGAATATATACTCAAGTATTCACCCAGATTTTTTTTGCAAATAAGAGTATGTTTAATCAAGTATTCACCCAGGCTTTAATTCTTGGTGTTCAAGATTATGTGAAAATAGTGCTTGCATAAAAATCAAATTCATTTATGATACAGAATACAAAGCAACCACACAGTGTGACAAAGACAATTCAGATAGGACTATGACTGTCTAGAGAAGGAAAATAGTTAAGGACAAAAGGATAATGATGACACCATCCATGATTTATTACTTATGGACCTTCAAGCACACTCTTACCCATTCACGGGATTTGTGTGGCAGATACTAAGACAGATGCAAAGACAAGATGCATGCTTATAGATATGTCATAGGTGATATGTCACCAGTATGCACTGGGAACACTCAGGCAAGAACCAGGCTTCTGGAGAGGAAGGCAAGCTTTGCAGTTTCTATAGAGTACTTCTTTTAGAAATACTGAGAACTTACTGGAATTGCAGGCAGAAAAAGGCATTCTAATTAAAGAGATTATACAGGAAGGGCATTGGGAACTTTATGAGAAGACCAAGGAAGCATGAAGTAGAAAAAGATAAAAGATAAGTGTCTTTGTTTCAGTAGCCATATACCGTATCTATCTATCTATCTATCTATCTATCTATCTATCTATCTATCTATCTATCTATCTATCTATCTATCTCACCTCAATGTGTAGCTGATTTCATAAGAGAATGAGAAGAACAGAGATAGAAAAGGTAAGTGAGAAAAAGCTCACTATTATCATAAAAATTTTAGTTATGACCCAAGGGGAGTTGTTGAATAAAAATAACATGAAGCAAAGCATATTACAGTACTGAAAAATTAGAGGGTTGAGGATTTAGCTCAGTGGTAGAGCGCTTGCCTAGCAAACACAAGGTCCTGGGTTGGTCCTCCCTCAGCTCCAAGAAAACAAAAGACAAAATAATAAGTTATCTTTAATTTTTATTATTATTTTAAAAAGAAAAATTAGATCTGGAGAACTATTGAGACAAATAGCTACCTTAAGACACAGCATAAACCTTCTGCAGCAAAACCTTGAATTGTTTGAGAAAATAAATTCTTGGTTCCCACATAACGGCAACACCAGAGGCTAGGAGAACATACAGGGTTCTGAGTTGCATTTGATGATGCCTAGAAGTGGTAAGAGAATATAAGAAGGACACTATGTTCTGGTGAGCATTCAAACAGGTCAGCTATCATCTTTCAGGGTACATGACCTTAGTTAGTCTCATCACCACTTTCTGCCATTTGAATTATTACCCCAAAGTCAAAGATGCTGTACCTTTAGCTCTAGAAAGGTGAGTCCCATAGGGTCATGCCGCTGGCAGAAACCACGGAGAAATCTGAAGCTCTGCTTGTCTGTCATCACAGCTAATTCTCTTTTTCTTGCTTCTCTTACCACAAGTAACTCCTCTGTGGCCCAGTATACAGCAGCAGCAAGACCACCATTTTCAGTTCCTGTCACCTTTCAGAGACACGGCTTTGGGACCTATTTCTGGACTGACCCCTCTTTGGTTTAATGCAGTGGAAGGTGTGGTCAGAAGCCACGTGGATATATCTCTTTGAAGCCAAAGCTCCTCAATCTGTGAGAGAGGTTATGATGCTAAAGCAAGGAGATTGGGTGCCAGGAGCACTTTGTCTGCAGAACTGAGATGAAGTGACTCACTGGGTACATGACATGAAGCAAAGCAAGCATTGAGGGATGACTCTTCTGGCATGAAAGGATGGATACCAAAGAGGAACTGTCAACAGCATTGAAAATATGAGAGGAGGAGCAACTGTCATGAGAATAAATCTCATCTGGAAATAATATAATGCATTTTGGTAATTATTAGATGCAGCACGGAGAAGCTGAATTATTACTGTAGCACTTTTTTGTGTTTCACTAACTTATTATTGGACCAAGTAACACAGTGGGCTACAGATTCATGATTTGTATGGCCAGAACATCTATGAGAATTAAAATTTAAAATCATTTAAATGTATTGAATAGCATTTTACCTTCTGAAAGAGATTCAACTTTTTTGGTAAGAGATTTAAATTACACTGGAGAGTCCTTTTACTATGCCTGTTGTCAAAGAGGTGTTTTTGGCAAAAAGAAAAGGATGATGTAGGCAGATCTACTACTGGGACAGATAGATTTTCGCCTGCTCTCCTTTGACACACTTTGAAATACTTTGAGGTAATGGTACTTATTATCACTATCATTGGCCTGACCATTGTTGTTACACTGTGGGGAGAATATAAAAATATTTCTGGGTGTAAGATTTCTGATGTGTAAGATGTTTAGAGATGGGTAGCTCAAAGCAGAAGGAAAAAAAAGGCGTTGCCTTGCTTTGCTGAGCAAAGCATTTAATACAGCTGACTTTAGTTGACAACAGGCAGAATGGCTTATTTAAATCAAAATAACAGTGCAGTTGTAGCGAAAAGAAATGGCAAATAATGTATTTTATAAACAAGGAATATATATATATATATATTCATATATATATATATAAAACTGTACACATCACCTCAGCTGGCCCACTAATGGTGACACACAGTTTCCAGTCTGATTCCTAACAGATTCAAGGCTTGTCTCTCAAGGAATTTTATGAAACCTATACATTCATTCATTTCCTACTGTTACTGAGTGTTTTCAATGTATATTTATACTTATCTAGATGTGGATCTGAAAAGAGAACCTAGACCAATTCATTACTAGGAAGAGAGTGATAATAGATTAAAAGATAAATGTGATTTACCAAAGGGATATGGTATACAAGAAAACAGATATATGTTTTATAAGATGTAACTGAAATAGTGGCCAGAGATTCAAGGGTTAGTCTATAACAATGTGGAGGAATATTCACTGGTACAACACCAATAGGATGTGCTAATGAGCTGAAGGTCCAGGAAACAGAGAAACAGGTTGCAAAAATTGTGATTGTATTTAGGAAGTAGAGTTGAGGGGAAGTTTGAGAAGTTGATTAGATACATATTTATTTTGATATGTTGGTTAGATATACAAAAGGATCTGTATAGCTGTATATATTTTAATACCTAAGTCCAGAAATTTTGGCAGATTAAGGGATCAGATATAAATCTAATGGATGTCTCCATTTTTATTTTTTAACCGTAAGTTCAATTAGGAAAACCTTAGTGTTGAGAATGAGGGCAGACAGTGAAAAATGAAGTATCTAATATGCAGATATCTTTAGAAAGGAGATAAGCCAAGAGGTCGACTGCACAGGAAAAATCTAGAGTCAGAAACGACATCCTCTACCACAATAAGGAACAACACCATATGAAAAGGAAACCATCTATAAACGTTTCCAAGGAGAATGAGGTCACTAGGCTTCTCCAAATCTAATATAGAGAACTGTGACAGTGGAAAATGCTCAACATTTTTTTCTTTGCCACAGACAATGCAATATGGCCATCCATTTAGATAGATTAATATTATTCACCTGCAATAGGAACTTGCATGATATAGCAAATATTAAGGTATGTATAGGACAGCATGATTATTCTATGGTTGCACTATTTTTTCATTAATTTTTATTTGACAAATTTATATAAGCATATAATGTATTTTGATTACTCTTTACTTTGCCCAGTCCTGTCTCCCACCCAACTCTACAACCCACCCTCCCCCTTTTGCTAGCAGCTACTTTCCGAGACTTATGATTTCGATTTTATTTGGGAACACATTTACTTTAACCAGGACCATTTGCAACCCTTGAATTAGAATGCACTATTTTTTTAAATAATAAGAGTATATCTATATATTGATTTCCTTACTCTTCCATTTTAAATTAAAAAAAGTGTGCCTAAATCATGCTATGGTGGCACAAACCTCTAATCCCAACCCCCCAGGTCAGCTTTGGCGACATATTGAGTTCTAGGCTATCCTGAGCTACATTGCGAGATCTTGTCTCAAACACCATGAAATAAATAATAGCAAAGTACATGCATAGAGAACTTTCTTTACAGAATTCCTCAGTGTATCAAGACAACTATGTGTGGTTTCATAGGTGAATATTATTTTCACCATTTTGCTAATACAATACTGAACAGCTAGGTTGATTTGAATAACATCATCTAGTGGGTCTAATAGACCTGTTTTGATACCTGAGCAAGAACAGTAGGCTTTCTAACCTGTACTCGTTCCCAAGCTAAGGAGGTACCGTGACTTCCTAAGCACATTTAGAATCACAGACAATGCAAACAGGTCTCACTGGCTGTAAACCACACAGATATGCTCTAAACCATGTCTTTACTACGTGCAGTAGACATCCCGAGCAAGGACTGCAGTGGTTGTGCTCCTCATAGCACTGGGGGAAATCATGGGAAGATATGAACTATAATCAAGTTTTCATTCCACCAGAGCTTACTGTTTTCTTTTGAAATAATGACACGGTAGATTTTCTAAAAGAGGACTAGTATTGAGGACGTTCTTAAACTTAAATTCTATAGACTTTCTCTAACACTGTGTGCGATGTGGCTTTTCATCTTCTATAAACATTTCATGAAATACATACCTTAAGTTATGTACAAGCACCCAAATATTCTCATAACCACATCTCCAAGTTTCTCTGCTGCTTTCTTCTAGTAGATTCCAGCAAACATGTTTTTGTTTACCATTAAAGACTACTAACATTGATGAGCTTCTTAGAAGGAGGCCCATTTTCTTTGTGTTTGAGGCAGGGACTCCCTCTGTAGCTCAGGCTCATCTGGAGTTGGAGTCACCGTGTAGTCCCTGTTGGTTTTAAACTCAAGACAGTCCTCTTATGTCAACATCTCAAGTCCTGGGATTACAGATAGGAGCCATCATTCTTACATAAAACACATTTTATTATTTTAAAAATGTATATGTGTGTGTGTGTGTGTGTTTGTGTGTGTGTGTGTGTGTGTGTGTGTGTGTGTGTGTGTGTGTGTGCCATATGTGTACAGGTATAAAGGCCTCCAATATCCTGGATCTGGAGTTGCAGGCAATTTTGAGCCAACTGATGTGGGTGCTGGGAACAAAAACTGTTGTCTTCTTTAAGAGCAGCAAACACTTAACTGTAGCGCCGTCTTTCCAGCCCATTTGTACATTTTAATGGAATGACTTATCTATTTTTACTTTCTTGCTATGCTTGAGTTAGAATTCAGGGTTTTATATCCTAGGAAAGCCCTCTCTTGTTGAGCTACATGCCTAGTCCCTTGCATTTATATTAAAGACCCTTCTGACTGATTAACTTTGGATAACCAGAACATCATCTCTATGAAGAGAAGAAATGTTGTAAGTACGGATTCAAAACAATTTAGTTCATTGTTAAATGTCCTACTAACTGTATATCTTACCTTTTATGTATAAATTAACATTCTCATGAATAGTATATAATATTCCTGAAATGTAACACTAAACCTAGATGGCCTATAGACAGCATCACCCTAACTAAGAGTATAAGGACCCAAATACAACATCTGAGACTTATAAAAGAGACTCCATTTTGCAGCAGCCTGCCTACATGAGGCTCCCACCAAGGTGGTTGATAAAATATTGAATTATGACTTTGTTTTGGTCTAGGATTTTTTAAAAAACAAGTTCGCACACCATCATCAACAGTGGAATATGTCATTCAGTATAACTTGAATCTTTGGTAACTCATATTTGACCCAGAATAAACTATTTATATTTTCTTCAATGTGTTATTTTATTTTAACAGAACCTATCAGTAAAGAGCACAGTTTGTCACTGTGTGCAGGACTCAGAGCACTTCCCACACCTTTCCTGTCATTCTGCTCCAATTTCTTTATCTGCTAGAATGGATTTTTCATTTTTTTTTTCTTCCTGATTTAGTTCTGAGAATGCTCACCGTGGTGTGGCACGTTCAACTGTTGGTTTTCATCCTCACTTCACCTCCTGATCTTGTGAGAAATTAGTCAGCTGTTCACAGTCCAATTCCATCTCAAGTTGGCTTCCCCTAAAAACAAACAAGTAAATAATAAAGGAAATAGTTTTCTTTTGATTCCTCTGAAAAATTTCCACCCACAATAAATTGTTGCCCTTTCTTTGTTCTCACTAATAAACACCCTTTACAATGAAACATATATCAAATTGAGATGTCAAAAAAGAAAAGAATCACATGGCTGTTATCTTCAATTATAAAATAAATAAATAAAATAAAATAATTTTATACAGTCATAAATGCATACTATGTATTTTGGATTAGTCACACTTCCTATAATTTGAGTAAAATTTAAATTAAAGTAATCTTAGTTAATATGTAAACAAAGTTCACAGTACCTAAGTAGAATAATAAATGCAATAGTAGAATAATAAATGCAAGTCTATAAACCTTTCCTCTTTGTAGTTTATCCAATCCCATGTTATCATTCCTAAATTCACTGTGATAGTTTGAATATGGTTGGCCCAGGGAGTGGCACTATTTGGATAAATGGCCTTGCTAGAGGAAGTGTGTCACTGTGGGCATGGGCTTTAAGACCCTCCTTCTAACCATATGGGAGCCAGTTTTCTCCTAAAGACCTAAAGATGAAGATGTAGAACTCTTAGCTCCTCCTGCAGCATGCCTGCTTGTATGCTGACATGTTCCCACCTTGATGATAATGGACTAAACCTCTGAACCTGTAAGCCAGCTCTAATTCCATGTTATCCTTGTAAGAGTTGCCTTGGTCATGGTATCTGTTCACAGCCATAAAGCCCTAACTAAGACACACACACACACACACACACACACACACACACACACAAACACACACACATGTATATAGATATAGATATACGATATACATACATATGCAGGAAAACTCCCTAAATAGACTCAGCAGGTTGTATTTTTATAAATATATGTGTATATGTGTAAATCTCAGTAAAAAGGAAGAAGAAATCATGAAGTTGAGGAAGATTGAAGGGCATCAGGGGAAATGGATGGGGGACAGTGTGAAATACTAATATAAATATAATATGAATAAAAAATTGCATCATAATGACATATGCTGAATGGATGACGAAGAAAAGACAAAGGCAGAATAATTATCACGATACAGTTTACTAAAAGTTCTTATAGACTTTTTTTTTTTGGTTTGGGGAAACACTTTTAATGTCCACTGTATGAGGAATTCTTTTAGACTTTTTCTGTGAATAAAGGTCTATCTACACAGGGTTTGATTATAAAAGAGCAAAGGAAATAGTATTATTGGTATAAGTAGAGAGAGATTCAAGAAATAGGCCAAGCAGTGATTACATTTTGTACCAGTTAGATTGAAGTTCAAATGCTTGTAGGCATACTAGGTTCAGGAAAATGAGGAAAACCATACAAATTAAAGTTTAAAAGAGACTTCTTAGTATGCAATTTATTCCCAACAGTTTCATGTCATTTGACTACTGAGAACACTATTCTTTCTTGTATAGAATAACTTAATAAAATAAAACACTATGTACCTAAGACAATCCACTAATCTCTGTACAGTAGTCAAATGTGGAAGTAAACTCTATTTATTGTTTCACGAGTAAGAGGATATAGGATACTTTCCTGGACTTTCAGACCCAAGTTTACAAAATAAGAGTAGCCAATACACAGATTTATGCCTTCCCAAGTAGTGTTAGCTGTTGAAGTTGGTCAATTTCCTGCCACTCAGAGGATCAGTCTGTGGACTAACGTCTCTAGGAAGATACTTAGACCTGAGGCAACAAAACCCTCTGCTTTTCTCTTCGCCCACAATTCCCCTGTTGTTGGAGCAGCCTCCTCCCTTTGTATGTACTTGCCTGGAGGTCAAATATGTGTTTATTTCTAGGTTTTCCACATGCATAGGAAATGGGCAACCTTGCTATGTTAAACTGAGGCTCTGAAGTGCCCCAGTTGCCTCTCTTGTGTTACGATACTCCACTGTGGAAGGATTACACTTATTTCCTGTATCCAAGGAGATTTGTTACAATACCTGGAGTGCATAGCAAAATCCATAAATACTCAAGTTATTTATTTAAAGTAGTGCCAGGTTTGTCTATAACCTATGCACTTCTTCCTGTGTACTTAAAATTACCTCTAAATTACAGTGCCTAGTACTGTGTATCATCTATTTATCTGTTTTTCTCTGTCTCTTGATCATCTTTCTATTAAATATCTATCAGTCTATCTACTTATATCTATACATCCTATATCATATTTACATTTATCACCTATTTATCTCTCTACCATCTATCACCCATTTATCATCAATCTATCATCTTTATTACCTCTATGTATATCTCTATCCATCTACTCTATCATTTTTATATATAATGCTATAGAAATAACTGTTACACTATAAGCAGTTGTTTTTATGACATAATGACAAGAAAAGAGGCTGTCAGTGTATAATATAACCACCTTTTCCATGAATGTTGTTGATGTGATTGCTTAAACCTAGTTGAAATAAACCAATAACTACAGAGGGAAAACTACTTTGAATGTTCCTACCACTAGCTCGCTGGTTAGTTCTATCAATAATGTTAATAAAAAAACATACCTGAAGATTTATCAGATATATTAAGTGCAATTCTTCACAGGATATTACTCATTCATTGGGATGTTTGGAATTTTCTTCAGTGTCTCACTTTGAGAGCTCTTCAAAAGAGCAGCAACTAATACATGCAACGGTCTAAGAGCTTCACCACACTTGTGGATTTCTCTAGCACAACCAAGAATAAACCACAAGCAGTCTTCTCGTACCCTTTGCTGACTTTTTAGAATCCTGGAGAAGCAGAGTGCCATTTCTGAAGTTTCAGATGAGTTCATGCTTGACAGTTCCATCTCTGAGGATGAATACCTTTCTCTCAACTCTCTTGAATTTGACAGAGCTGTGCTTTATTTAGCAAGCATCTGCAACCAGAGCAATAGTACCAAGGAAGCCTCTGCAAAGTCAGTGAGTGATGAGATCTGTGGCACACATTTAAAGCACGTTGGTGACTTTACCTTTATTTTAACTTTTTATGTTTAAACTTACTGAGAGTAAGATCACTGGAAAAATCACTAGCCACAGAGAACAAGCCATGCTCTGGCCACACACTCTCTGTAATGACTTTCAGTGTGAAGACCACCACAAAAAGCATTGCTTAGCTCAGAACCAGAGCCTTCAATACTGTAGCAAGTGAAGCCTTCTGAAATGGCACAGCACTGGAGATTCATAAAGCTTTGCTAGTTAACATGCAAATCCTTGTGTGGAGGAATTTTGAAATGATTGATTGTTTTATATATATGCATTTTCTATTTCTTACTGTTTTGTTAATAAACAGTCAATAAGTCTCTGTCAATACCAAAGATTTTTTTTTTAGTGACTCTATCATATATAAAGAATTATATCTCAGCTTTCAGGATTGTAAAACTGAATTGAATAATAATGAAATAGAATGAATGATTTACAATGCTACCACATTAAATAGAGTAATCCTGTCCTTGATACTACTTGAACATGTGACCACCAAATTAGTAAGGATATTTTTCTTATCTGTTGGGAAATGTAGAAACTAATAAAAGTCAAACCCAGAAGCATTCGGTTTGATTACTTGCACTTCATTTCATTCTATTTGGTGTGTGTGTGTGTGTGTGTGTGTGTGTGTGTGTGTGTGTGTACATGTGTGCGGTTTGGCTATTTGAAAGTTCAGTAAAGCAACAGACCCATAAGACCTAATTGGTTTATTTAATGCACATAAAATCTTACACTTAGAAAATAATTTTGCAATCAATTTTCTTTGGTTGTAAAGCAAAAATTATATGATTTTAAGTGGAAATATATTGTAAAAATTATCTTCCCTTTTAAGATAAATTGTTTAACAAAAATTAAGGGCACCATTGTTTTAGACTAAGCTTATATATGGTGCTCCAAAGGATTAGATTACAAATAAAGGTGGAGTTGTCCATGTTCTACTCCACAGAGCAAAGCAGATACTAAGCTGTTTATCTGAGCTCCTGAGAAATCAGGATAACAAAGATGAGGGCTATATTTCCCAAACAGGCCAGCTCCATGGCATGATAATGAAGTCCTTTCTGTTTTAATCCTTACAGAAAAGAAATAACTTGCCATAACACAGTGTTACCTAATCTGTAACGTTCCCTAGTGTTCCGTCTCCTTGTCCCTGCTTTGTAAGAAAATAATTCAGAACCAATATGTTTGTTGTTCCTTTGTTTTTACTATTTTTAGCTGTGATTCATCTAGAAACCCAAACTCCTTCTGAACCATCAGAACACTTCTACATTATAAAATGCTATGTGATTAAAATGAGTATTATTAAACTTGCTGTTACCAACACACACAGAGAAACCTAGAGACTTACCAAGGAACTACTAAGAATTAGTCAGCATTTCTTACTTGTTTTTAGTGATTAAAGTGCATTTGCTGACTTTTAAAGTTTATTTTATTCACTAAATATATAGGATCATAGGTATTTTCTTTGCCATTCAGAAACTCATGACATAGTGAAAATGGGAAGATATTTTCATGCATGATAGATACATGTTTTTAGTAAATTCAACCATAAGTGTACAAATAAGGGCCATAGAAACACACATTTAAAAAAGACTAAAAAGATTTTGTTTAGAATATGATTGCTAAGAAGTTCTGCACTGAGAAAATCAGAATCACAAATGAACCTAGATATGAAGTTGGAAATGGAGAAAGAACCGGATGGTGAAGAGTTCCAACATTAGGTTAAGGAGATTTGACTTCACCAGTCTTCCAGCCTAATGCTCTGTCATACCCCACTGGCCTCCAAGGAACATACGAAAGCAAATTATGAAGAGAAGAGTTTAAATGTCTGAATGATCAAGAGAGCTTTATCATAGGAAGTAATTGAAAAAACTGACAAGATTATTTGAGGACATTATAGTCAAAAGCTGCCCAGGGATTATAAAGGAATTTGAACCCAGTAATATGGCTGCTCTGGCAAGGGCATCCAGAGACCTTCCAACTCTTGTATGTTCAGGCTGGAACACATACATTAATCCCAAATAATGTAGGTAAGGTTAATTTGTAGAAGGAACCATCCATATTTAAAAGCAACATCTAATTGAGGGGAAGAAAAAGTGAAAACTCAGAGAACGATTTGGCAGAATGAGTCAGAGTTATGATACACTCAATTCTCTTAAGTGCAACAGGAAAGAGAAGAGAGAGAGGTAGGGGAGGGGGAAAGGGGAAGGGAAAGGGGAGAGGGAGAGGGAGGAGGGAGAGGAGAGGGAGAGGAGGGAGAGGAGAGGGAGAGGGAGAGGAGAGGGAGAGGGAGAAAAGTTTTACCCATACAATTTTACAGAGACAGGCTGCAGATGAAGACAGAACAAAACAGAAAATGAGCCAAGAGATTAGAACAGATTGCCAGAGTTAGTTTAAGGCCAAGCAGAACAATTCAGTTGAAAGCTTAGAGAAGCCAGTTAGAATCAATCAACTTGGAGAGAAGTTTGGCCCAGAACAGCTGACTTGAACCAGTCAACCAGAGTTCAGAAAAAGCTAGAACGAGTGAGCTTATTCACCAGCAAACCTCTGCAACAATAACTATATCAGGCCAATAAAAGTTACTTTTACAAGGGAAAAGATAGGATAGGAGTTAATGATTGTTTGAGGGACACTGGTAATTTTAACAATATCCACTAGAGGGGAATGATATTTCCCCATTCACTCCAGTTACACCCTCTTTCTTCATCATAACTGTTTGTTGGCAAATTTATGTTTTCTTAATCATACCTTCCTGTCATGATTAAGATTCCACCAGTTTATCTGCAAATGAGACTGAGAAAATGATTCAGAGTAATGTATTTTATAGCACTTAGTAGGTTACATGATTTTTAATGAAAAGTTGAAATGATTATTTTATGTTTTGTATATTATGAAGGGCAGTGTGCTTTTTCCATATCATTGAAAATAGGAGAATCTTAATGCCCCAGTGTAGGGGAATGTCAAGGCGAGAAGGGAGTGCTGTTTGGGGAGGGGGAACACCCTCATAGAAGAAAGGGGAGGGGGATGGGATCAGGAGTTTATGGATGGGAAGCTGGGAAAGGGAATAACATTTGAAATGTAAATAAAAAATATCCAATAAAAAAAGAAAATAGGAGAATCAAATCTTGAAGGAATCACTCTTGCTTTAATAAAGGCCCCGAACATGCAACAAGATGGACAGCTCTTTGGTGTCTGTAGGTTTTAATGATTTCTACTTTTGCTGTGGCACCAAATAAGTTTCGAATTTGAATTAACAAAAGTCATAACTGTAGGAAAGTACAACTATTTTTATATTATTCCTTTTGACCAATGGTTTAAATGTCTTGAGTGGTAATTTATATAATTTACATCATCCATATATAATCACCCATTGAATTTATCTTCTTTCTACGAATAAGGGCCATGCTTCCTGTTCACTGTTGGTTTGGGTCTGTCTGCAAAGCAACTACTACAGTGTATGCATCTTCAAATGTGATAACTAGAAAGAAAACACTAGACAACACGATTTCATTTGTTAGTGGTATCCAACAATTTTAGTGTGTGTGTGTGTGTGTGTGTGTGTGTGTGTGTGTTGTGTGTCTTGATAAAACTACAATTACCTCTTAATTAAAAAATCATAAAGAATTTGTTAAAAAATGTCTTTAAATATGATTATTTCCCCCCAAATACTTCAAACACAACGTGAAATGTCAGGGTTGTATACCTTAAAAGTCGGCCTCATATACTTTCCTTGTTTCCTATGGACCAAAAGCTGTTTCGATGCATGGATTCCTATAGCTCATTATTTCTACCTTTTATAGAACTGTATTCATGGGGCAATAGCAGAGGCCAGATCATTCCATGCCCCTTCCACAATCCCCGACTTCGTTTTCCTCAGTCTTGGAGGCTGCAGGATGATGTGGTAAAATCAAGTCATGAAGCTGACTGAATGTGCCACGGTCAGAGTGTTTCAATACTTTTTTCTTATTTTAATACTTCAATAGAAAAGAAAGCAAATGTTGGAATAGCATTTCTCCCAATCTGCATTCCTCTGGAACTGACACTTCTACATAATGGAGCCATGCAGGTGTACAGGAGTATAAATACTGAACGATTAGTAATCTCTATGCTCCATCTTCTGATTTTCATTGCAAATTTCTGAGGAGTAAGGACAGGAAGAAAGAAGTGAGTAATACAGAAGCCAAAACAAAAAAATAATTTATAGTTTGTTTATATGCCAGATATGCTCATATTTTTTATATCTTAAATCTTTACCTGGTGTTTGCTAAATGCTTCTGATATTTTAGAGTCTTACCAATAAATCAATTAGGACTGAGAATGTGGGAGTCATAAAAACAGAGTAGAATAATGATTGCAAAGAGAGTAGGGAGGGCTAATAAAGTGATCTGTCCAAGGACAGAGAATTTCCATGAGACAGAAGTAGTAAATTCCAAAGAACTACTTACCTTACAGCATGGCGACTAGAGCAGATAATACTGTAGTAATTTGATAATGGCTAGATTTTAAATATTCTCACCCTCAATAATTACCTGAGGTAATTCATATACTAGCTAGATTTGCTTAGTAACTTAAATGCATATCTCAAAACATGTTCTACATTCCAAACATTTATAATTTTTACCACCAAGAAAAAAAAATAGACAAAGTACCCTTGCCAAAGGCATACAGTGGGTCATAGTACTGGGTTTTAAAGAAATCGGTTTCTAATCCTATAGTTTCTCAAGTCATTTTAAAAGGGAAAGTTGGGTTGGCAGGATAGTTCTGCCTTCTGAATTTAATTTTTGACATGAGTATGGTGGAAGGAGAGAACCAACTCCCAAAGGTTGTCCTTGGACCCCTATGTAAAAATGAGAAACTCATCGCACACTGGCACATTTGTTATTTTAAGCACAAAAGTGCATCCTTCTAATCACAAGTCATCTTTTATCAGCTTCAGCTTGCTCTCATTCAACTGGGTAGCCATAAAGGACAACATGATTTTGACAGTTGTTTTCTGGGGCTGGATCTAACTGGTTAATGACTGTCACTGGGAGGTCTCAACCTGAGCCCATTCAGCAGCTTTACAGTCCAGTTTGAAACTGGCTACATGAAGTCATTGTTTTTGATAGCTGAGTAGTACGCCATTGTGTAAATGTAACACATTTTCTGTATCCATTCCTCTGTTGAAGGGCATATGGCTATTATAAATAAGGCTGCTATGAGCATAGTGGAGCATGTGTCCTTGTTATATGTTGGAGCATCTTTTAAGAATATGCCCAGAAGTGGTATAGTTGGGTCCTCAGGTAGAGCTATTTTCAATTTTCTGAGGAACTGTTGGACTGATTTCCAGAGTGGTTGTACCAGTCTGCAATCCCACCAACAATGGAGGAGTGTTCCTCTTTCTCCACAACCTCGCCAGCATCTGCTGTCACCTGAATTTTTTGATCTTAGCCATTCTGACTGGTGAGATTATTAAGCAAATGGACGGAACTAGAAAATATCATCCTGAGTGAGTTAATCAAATCACAAAAGAACACACATAATATGCACCAACTAATAAGTGGACATTAGCCCAAAATCTTGGAATACTCAATATACAATTTGCAGACCACATAAATCTCAAGAAGAAGGACAACCGAAGTGTGGGTGCTCCAGTCCTTCTTAGGAGTGGGAACAAAATACTCACAGGAGGAGTCAAAGTGTGGAGCAGAGACTGAAAAGGCCATCCAGAGACTGCCTGCCACACTGAGAATCCATTGCACATACAGTCACTAAACCCAGACATTATGCGGATGCCAAGAAGTACATGCTGACAGGAGCCTGATATAGCTGTTTCCTGAGAGGCTCTGCCAGAGCCTGACAAATATGGAGGTGGATGCTTGCCATCAACCATTGGACATAGAATGGGGTTACCAATGGAGGAGTTAAAGGACTGAAGTAACTGAAGGGGTTTGCAACTCCATAGGAAGAACAATATTATCAACTAACCAAACCCCCCAGGGTTCCCAGGAAATAAACCACCAGCCAAAGAGTGCACATGGAGGGACCCATGGCTCTAGCAGTGTATGTAGTGGAGGACGGCCTTGTCCAGCATCAATGGGAGGAGAGGCCCTTGGTCCTTTGAAAGCCCCAGTATAGGGGAATGCCAGGGCAGAGAGATGGGAGGGAGTGGGTGGGTTGGTGGGGGAGGGTGTTGGGATAGGGAGTTTCCAGAGGGGAAACCAGGAAAAGGGATAACATTTAATATGTAAATAAAGAAAATATCAAAACAAAACAAAAACAAACAAAAACTATCTACAATGAGAGCATTTACACTGAAAGAGGAGCTTTTCCTTTCTCTCTACTATTTACACATTCAGCAGAATATCACCAGTCAAGGGGCTTACATTCAGAATTGAACTTCTCTTCAGAGTTAAATGTTAAAACTTTACTTTTGTCTATCTTTCAGAACTGAGTTTTCTCCACTCAATATTTGAAAGTTTCTGGACCACATGTTATTCCCTTTCTCGATTTCCTGTCCATAATCCCCCTATTCCATCCTCTCCCTTCTTCTATGAGGGTGTTCCCCCATCTGCCTACCCATTCCCGCCTCCCCGCTCTGATGTTCCCCTATACTGGGGGACCAAGCCTTAGCAGGACCAAGGGTTTCTCCTCCCTCTGGTGCCCAACAAGGTCATCCTCTCCTACATATGTAGCTCGAACCATGGGTTTGTCCATGTGTACAGTTTGGATGGTGGTTTAGTCCCTAGGAGGTATGGTTGGTTGGTATTGTTCTTAGGAGGTTGCAAACCCCTTTAGCTCCTTCTGGGAGGTTGAACTCTATGTATGCTTCAAGTCTATCACAGTCTTATTTAATGTGAATACACATGTATTTCTGTGGAAAATATTAGTGTGCTTCACATGTGAATTGATTCCATACCACACAGTGGGCATTATATAAGAGTGTACATAACATGTTGCTTTCTTTTTCTGGGTATATGTGCAGGTGCATATGTGTGTACGGGTGCATGTGAAGGCTGATAGACAACCTCAGGTCTCATTTCACAGGTGCTACACATCATGGTTTTTTTTTATTTTGAAACAGAGAAGGTTGAGAACAGGTTCACCTGGCTGGCCTGCAAGTCTCCCATTTCACCTACCTGCGCCTCCCCAGTGCCTGCATTCTAAGAACACACCTGCACCTGGCTTTTTTGGGTAGCTTTTGGAGAATGAACTCAAGTTCTCCTGCTTCCTAGCAACTGCCTCCGGACTGAGCCACATAATTGTCTTTTGGAAGTGTATTTTTTTTTAAATTTCAAATGATTCTGGCCTAAGACTTTCCAGGGAATAATTTTGGACCTGTGCTGGCAAAGTGAATGGTCAGTACATTTTCCATTTCTAATTATGTTATGCTTCTAGTTGCTTTGAAAAAAAGACATTTTACCAGGGATTATGATTTAAGGAGCACAGAGCTAGGAAAGGACTGAGAATTTCTGAACTACTGCTCCAAAAAACAATTTCTTTTTGTTTTCTTTTTTTAGTATGGGAGAGTTTTCTGAACAAGAACATTTAGTGGAAGATAGGATATCCAAATTTTTGGCAAGATAGACAAACAAACAAACAAAAAACCTAGATACCCATGAACATAAATTTCTTCAACACATAAATTGTCTCCTACATGTCTTTTAATTAAGCCCTTAAAGAGGGATTCAACAGAAAGAGAAATAGAACTAATTTTCAAAGGGCATCTAAAGTGTAGATACAAAGTCATCATTTACTTAAAGGTATTATATTGTACAGACTAAGTGGTTTATATTTAGGAAAATATATGTATATGCATGTAACAACAATTAAGGGACAGGAATTTGAACAGGAGCAAGGAGTGATATACAGGATGGTTTGTGTGAGAAAAAAGAAAGAGGAAGATTATGTAATCATATACTAATCTTAAACAGAAAATAAAAAATAATATTTTAAAAAGAAAGGGACTGGATATAGATCTCTCCTGAGAGACACATTCAAATCATGTCCAATACAAAGGTCAATGCTAGCAGCAAAACATTGAACTGAGAACACGACCCCCTTTGGGGGAATTAGAGGAAAGATTGAACGAGTTGAAGGAGCTTGCAACCCCATAAGAACAACAATGTCAACCAACCAGAGCTTCCAGGGACTAAGCCACTACCGAAAGACTATATATGGACTGACCCAGGGCTCTAACTGTGTATGTAGCAGAGAATAGTCTTGTTGGGGCACCAGTGGAAAGGGAAGCCCTTGGTCCTGCCAAGGTTGGACTCCCAGTGCAGGGGAATACCCATATGGGGGAGGGGGAGGGGATGGGAGCTTATGGACAGGAAACTGGGAAAGGGAATAACATTTGAAATTTAAGTAAATAAATATATCTAATAAAAAATTAAAAAGAAAGATGTTGTTACATTTGGAAGAGAGCAAGAGCATATTTTAATGTTCTAAGATTAAGACTGACCTAGTAAAATACTTACTTTACATGAGTTCAGTCTACACACATTCTGGCTCAAATTCTCAAGTAATATCTCCTGTGTGAAGTTTCCACTTTCCCTTCTCCTTGTAGTAGAACTGGGTTAAAAGCTGCAATCCAGGGGCTTTCCAAAGTTGTATATAGTATGTCATTCATCTAATTATATACGGAAGTAACTTATAAATCAACAGAGAAGGAAATGACTTGAGCTCTCAAAGAAATTAGGTTTGATAGCTTCTTGACCAAGTTTTTAGGAATCTTTGCTCAGAATATTATGGGCAAGTTTAGTGCAGAGGTAGAAATTTGACAGTTTTAAATTCATCTTCTTCAAAAGGTTGAACTGTGGGATGTAAGTGATAACCACTCTAGCAGCCCAACCAGGCACTTCTGTGGACTGCTGACACCAGAGCTCCAAGTCAACTGGGGGAAATGGAGCACTAGTTCTAGGCCTGCTGCCTGGCTGGAGCCTCACAAAGCTGCTAGAAAGAAATGTGCGGTCTGGAGTCACACAGACTTGTCATGGTGCGTGAGATGTGGGACAGATGACCACAAGACATGCAGCTGATGAAGGCATTGTGCCAAGAAAGATGCTTTCGCAGCTCTTTGTTCTTTCAATGTCTTGATAGGCTATGGGGGTCCAGAAACCACAGAATTAAAATGGAAGGAAATGAACTCATGTCTAAGAGACACTGTATAAATCTTATTTGATCCTACATACAAATTTTCAAAATGGATTTTTTCCCAAGAGAATAAAGAAATCACATTTCTCCTCCCACTTAAAAAATTTGCGAAGTTGCTTGGTCTGGGTGAAATGGGATCTGACTCCTATAGTGACTACTCAAAAAGGAAAGTCGAGTTGACTTAGTCAGATGGAAAATGATCAGATTTTACATCCAGATTGGGTAAAAACAAAATTTAATGCCATCTTGGATGTAAGAAAAAGTAAAAAATAGAGCAATTCAGGCCAACAAATGTTAGGCAATCCTAAAGAAAGGAAGGCTATAAACTAATTTAAGCTAATCTTAGACTTAAGGAATTTTGGATAAGAAGTAAATTTCACATAGGAAGTTGTATCATGAACTTTAAATGCCAGAGTATCAATATCATAATAGATAATTGGCTGTAAATTGAATAAATAGGTCCAATGGAAAATAGGAAAGAACAACTGTAGAAAGTGATTTTCATATACATGGTGCATCTATAGCTCAACCATGTAAAATAAGATGAGGGGTACTGAGTGGGATGCTGGACTTCAGTGTTGCAGTTCAGTATCTGTGTCACTGCCTTGCAGCTGTGTAATGGAACCTTATCAAAAATATCCATGTGTGAGTACAAGAGAAATCTTAGAGGAGCATCTCAGAATTATGCTAGCCAAATGTTTTAAGAATAAACAATAACTGAAATATATAAGCAGAAAACAACAGTCCCTGGCCTGGAGAAATAGCTTAGTGGTGAAGAGCTCTTTCTGCTCTTACAGAGGACCCAGTCTGGGTTCCAAGTATCCACATGGAGACTCACAGCCCTCTGTAGCTTAGTTCCAGGGAATCTGATGCCCTGTTCTTGTCTATGAAGGCACCACACACACACACACACACACACACACACACACACACACACACACTGTCCACATATGTACATACAGGCAAACATTCAAACACAGCAAATCAAAATAAGCAAATCCTTAAAATTAGTGTATTCAAAATCACTGTTGGAACCAAGCACTGACATTAGAGTGTATTTCTGCATTCCAGCATATACTGAATACCAGCTGAAACATACAGCCTTATGGACTGAACAACTTCTGAAATATATAAATATATAATCTATATATATGTTTATATATTCAATATATGTTTATCTATATTTATATATTCAACCAGTTCTGTTCCTTCCTGAGGAATATAGCTTCACAGCAAGTCTGAGGCAGCTTGGGATGGATGAGAGCTTGCCTCCAACAAAAATGTTAAAAAAGGAATTAATTGTATTATGCAATATAGAAATAAATATCATAAAAATCTAATAAATGTTTATAAAGTTAAGCTAAAGTAAAAGCAAAGTTAAATGACATAATTTAAGCTTAGGTCCTTTCGCTATATTTGAAGGAGTGAGTTCAACAAATGGAACAACCGTGTATCAAAGTTTGGGGAAACATGAATATCTAGAGTAATACCAACAAAAAGTGTCAAACCAAACCAAAACTGCTACATAATTCAAACTGGAGATATTGAAATGATCATAAAAGTGCTCTCAACCTTAAAAGTAATCCAATAAAAATGTTAACAGTAGTCTCAGAAGAATGTAATTTTTAGCACCAGCAAAACATTTCAAAAGGATAGACTATTCAATTTCCATAAAGATACTCTTTTTCCATTAATTAATTTATTCACTTTACATCCCAGTTGCTGACCCCCTGTGCCCACTGACACAGTCCCTCCCCCATACCTCCTTCCTGTTTCCTTTGAGAGGGAGAAAGTTCCCCTTTGGGTACCCTTCCACCCTGGCACATCAAGTCTTTGCAGGGCTAGGCACATCTATGAGGATATTCATACAGAACTATGAAGATTTTAATTATCTCCTTTAAAACGTGTATTCATGTTCTTGCAAATGTTAGAATAAAATCATATTTTCATATATTGGAGGCATGTAAAATGACAAACATACAAGAAATTCTTATTATTTTTGTATAAATTATTTTAAGTATAAATCTTGCAATCTTTTTCTCTTTCTCTCCTCCCCTCTCTCTCTATTACTTGTGTGTGTGTGTGTGTGTGTGTGTGTGTGTGTGTGTGTGTGTGTGTGTGTGTGTGTCTGTGTGTAGTATTAATCCCTTTCCTCCCCTCCTCCTCCTCCCTTCCCTCCCCTCCTCCTCCCTCCCTCCCTTCATCCCTCCTTCCTTCCTCCCTTCCCCTTCCTCCTCTTTCTTCCTTTCTTTCTGACCATATCTCCTTGATCAGGAGCTCACCAAACAGGCTAGAGTAGCTATCTAGCAAGCCCCAGGGATCTTCTAGTCTCTTCCATGCCCACTGCAAATACTACAAACTATTCCACCAAACTGTAGAACAAAACAAACAAAATAAAACAAAACACACAAAAAGCCTGAGTTCTGTGAATGGGACCAAGGTTTGCATGACTGTAACGTAAAGTTACTGAGGGAAACATCTTCCTAATGTCTCATTACCTTACATGTGACAGTTGAGCTGATGAAGTACATAGTAAAGAGAGGAGGATGCATTTCCTAGTTTCAAAGGCTCTAACATAGATCTATAGTTAAAAAGGTTAGTGGATCAAGTTGAAATGATAAATTTTGCACCAAGTTTAACCATTTGTTAGTCTTCACCTTCTAAGTGTACCATTTAATCTTTTTGGAATCACATCCTTCTGCAAAATGAACATGATTGACCCTATCCTACTGGGATGATAAAGTGAAACAGTATATTTAAATGCAGCTTTGAAACCCATCAAACATGATTTTCTTACAATACTATGATTTTACTCTGGCTTCACAGATAGAATATTCCAAATTCTTCTTGTAGTTATTCAGTTATTTTGTGTTCAGGTCAGGGGCTGCCTTCCCATTTATGTGGTGGGGAATTTTCTGGAGATTGGTCTTATGCACTGTGTATTCAGATGCTGATTTCTGTACTTCAAGATCTAGTCACAGTCCATGGATGGGCATTGTGATGAATATTGAAGGATCTCCTGGATCAGTGTGGTGTAAAGAATCTTCCCTTATTAGTTTTGATTAAATTAATAAAAGGCTAAACAGCCAATGACTGGACAAAGTGGACAAAACATCTGGACTTCCAATCCCAGTCAAGGGACTGAAGGAGGAGAGCCAAGAGAAAAGAAACAGGTGAGGGTCCAGGAGAAGGCCATGAGGTAGAGGAAGAAGAAGATGATCACCTTGAGATCAGGCATGAGGGAGAATCATGAACGGAATTAATTCTCCATGAAGAGAGCTAAAGAGAGACAGAGTGCAAGTAACTCAGGGCTTGGAATTAGCTAGGTACTGTAGAGGATTAGGAATATCTGCAGACCAGTGGAAGAGGAAGCCCTGGGTCCTGCTAAGACTGAACCCCCAGTGAACTAGACAGTTGGGGGGAGGGCGGCAATGGGGGGAGGATGGGGAGGGGAACACCCATAAAGAAGGGGAGGGGCAGGGATTAGGGGGATGTTTGCCGGAAACCGGGAAGGAATAACACTTTCGAAATGTATATAAAAATATTCAAGTTAATAATAATAAAAAAAGGAATATCTGCAGAGCCTGTCTTTTGTTCAATAAATCAATAGATCTCCATTTCAATTATTTGGGACTAGCTGGGTTAGAAAAACTGCACTTTTAAATTTCATCCTGCAGGGATCTGATATGACTTTTGCATTCCACAGATAAACTAAAGCTTACTTTCTCACAAAGCACATACTTTCTTACCTTTCAATATGAATTTTATATATTCATATATGTGTTACAATATTCATATATTACAACAGATGAGTTGTTTCCAGACATCATATTCCTGTATGTGACATTGGTTTTAATACAAGCTTCTTTTGTCTCTATAGTATTGCTTATTTACAATTTAAAAACGTCATGATTAATTTATGTGCTTTTAAGATAATACAACACTTTAAACAGATTCTTCTCTATATCTTTAGGGACTCAGGGTAGTGATGATATTCAATAAGAATTTGTATTTAGTTTTAATGTTGGAAGTTACCTGGGAGGAAAGGAAACACACAGAATTAGCTTAGTCTTGGTAAATTTCTTTTGTACAATTTTTTGTTTAGATTTTGAGCCTTCATTCAAAGGACCTTTACAACTGCAAAACAAAAATTAATGTCCTCTAACATCTCACAGAGTTGATGGTGAGTGTTTGAATGAAGTCAGGAACTAAAGAAGGTGAGCCACAGATGAGTTTCAGAGAATGGTTCTTTGACCACATGAATTCTGGACGTCTCTTGTCAAAAAAATAGAAACCCCCTATCACAGGCAACCCAGACCCAGTTACAGGGAAAGGAGAAGACGCCACTTCTTTCACTTCAGGCAGAGTGATAAAGATTGAACGGCTCTTTGCTTGACGGGCACAGCTGCCTAAGAAGAGCAGAATGATGCTTGCATGATGTGCGCTGTGTTGTAGCTACTGCACTGGAGGCTGGCAGAGCACTCACTGGTCCAGACCTATAGTTTATTACTGAAAGCTTGAAGAAAGGCCTCAAGAAAACGCAAGTAGCTCATTCCTTATTACTGCTTTAAACGTATTCAGGAGTGTAAGTCTCCTCCAAAGTCTTAGCTATTAAGACAGTGCTTAGGAATCTTCCTTACAATGGTAACTAGAAAACAAAGTCATGTATTATATATTTTATAATGTATTAATAATGCTTCAAAAATCAAAGTATTAGATCGAAACATATGTATAGTATTCTCTAAGGAACATTTTAAACATAAAATATAAATTTAAATATAAATTGGTGGCACACAAGCCTTGTCTTTTTTTTAAATGTGCATATACTAATCCCCACTCACATAAAATATTCTCTTAAGCCTTTATTCTATTAATTTCTCAGTATGTGTGCTACTACACTAATACATTATTTACAAGATTAAAAAACAATAAATATTTGCCCGTGGAGGCATTGCAGGTGTGGCTGCTGTGTCACATGTGTGTCAGTAGGTGGCAGAGAGGAAAGAGGTTATTTCTACACTCAAGTGTTCTGATCTGTGACAAACTGAATGCTTAGTAGCCTAACATTTCATGGAAAAGCTAGTCTGAGACAATCACTAGTCTAGTGCCAGGGTTACCTAACAGAGAAGTAGCCTGAGATGACCACTAGTCTGACACTTCATAGGCCTGATGGTGTACACCGCAGCTGAGATGGTCTGCCTGGGGTCAAAATTACTGATGAGGCCATTTCTGAGATGACCCTAGACACTCAGAGGTCCTGGGCACCACTAAGAGGGTGGTGGAGAAATGGAAGAGAAAGAGAAGGATGTGGGTACAATGAAGAGAGGCAGAACTGGAGACTCAAGGGTAGCGAGGAACGGCCTGATGCTACCTCAGAGAACAGTGGGGACCTGGCCTGGGCTTCCATGAGGGAACACATCTGGGTCAGTGGCCCTACAGCACCAGGGGTCTATTACTGCCAAAGGCCAGGGGATATTACTGGTCTGGGTTACTGCCTGGGGACCCCTAAGCAGTGGTCCCTTGCACACGGCAGGAGTTGAAAATAAACTGGCAATGAGGATACAAGCATGGGAGAGCTGCCCTTACCACTCACCTCCTGTGTGGTGGCATGGATGAAATAGAGATATCCTCCTCCCTACTCACCACCTGTGGCAGGCAGGAGGCCCAGATTTGCCGTCATGAGAACAAGAGAGTTGGTCTTGCCTCTTATCAGTTGCAGCACTCTTGTCTGCTGTGTAGCATGGTAACATATGTATATATGTATATATGTATATGTATATGTGTATGTGTATGTGTATGTATATGTATATGTATATGTATATGTATATGTATATGTATATGTATATGTATAGAAATCCTCCCGTAGTTTTTGCCCTCAGTACCAGTGGCAGGGGGAAGAGTTGACCCTGAAGGAAGTCATGAGAACATGAGAGCTGGTCCTGCCCCTTACCTATTGCAGTATTTGAGAGAGTAGATCCTCTACCTCACAGGGCAGCATAGCTAGTGCTGGAGGTGGGGTTTGGAGATGAGCCAGCCCTGAGGCCTGAGCACAGGGATCTTGTCTGTTGGGCAGTGGTACAAAGGAATGAGAGAGGCCCTTCTCCTCTCCTTCACCCTGGCCATCTATGGCATGTGTGAGCACTTGCCCTGGGGGCATGAGAGTGGAAAAACTGACCCTGTCCCTCACTAATTGCAACACATGGAAGATTGGGTCATGACCTTTCCCTGGGCAGCACGGTAGAGCTGGCTCTGGTTGCTGGCGTTGGCGATGAGCTGGCCTGAAGATGTGTGGGTGAGAGAGCTGGGAGGTTAACCAGCTCAGATACCACTCAGGCCCAGATCCAGGCATTTAAATTGGCATATTCCAACACTCGCCCCTTAGATGAACTTAAGCAGTGTATGAAGGGGCTGGTTCTACAGATCCAAAACTATAAGATTTCCATGACACGGGGCAGCAACAGGATAACTGAGAAGAGTCCCAGTGAGGGTCCAATATTGACAGTGTAGCAGAAGCAAGAGGCTTGGTACCACACCTACAGGTCATTGCAATGAACATCTGCAAACAGAGAAGTATGGACAGAAGGGAATATACTGTGGGACACATTGCCTCTTCCACACAACTATTTTTTAATTTGTTAGGGGGAGGTGGCAAGGGTAGAGGATAGTATGAGGGGAGCGGGAGATGAGAAGGATTGGAGTGCACGATGTGAAATTCACATAGACCCAAATAAAAACAAAAAAAGCAATAAACAAACTTAACTATTGGCAGAGATTTCTGGGTGATATTGAAAAATATTTGTAAAAGAAGTATATTAATAGTTAATTAATAGAAAAATGTTGTTTAATATTGTTGAACATTATTTCCAAACAGATGAAATATTGTTGTTAAAAAAGTAGCCTTATAGTCCTGTTTTAAAAAGACTAGAATAAAAAATTAGAATAGCTATAACAATCTCAGCTTCATATATATGAAATAAGAATAAATGTATTTCATATATATGAAATAAAATTAAATGCATTCAATATATATGAAATAAAAATAAATATATTTCATATATATATGAAATAGAGACTGTCAAATAGTAAAATGGATTATTGAGAGTTTATGAAATTTTCTTCCCTTAAGGTTTTGTTATATAAAAGAACTAGCCATCTGGCTTGGAAATGCTAGGCACAGAAGATTGTGTGACAAAGCTTCTGAGGTTTTTTTCTCTTAATTTTATGAACAAGTTTGGGAGAGCTGAAATGTCATAAAGTCTCCACTGCACAGAGAAAGAGAAAATGTGAGAAGGTTTCTAGAACTCACTTCCACCCTAGGGTGGCTGTGACACAGTCAGTGACATCATTTGTTGATAGATCCCTGAGGAGATTTTCTTTGACACTCTTTATGCAAAGCTCAGTGAATCATTCCATCTGACACTAAGATCAAAAGGCTTTCCCTACAGGAACACACTGGCCGAGCTGGAGAGAAGAGACACAAGTCAATAAAATATAAACAGCACAGCGCAGACGCTCTTGAGGGATTCACAGACAGAAGGCTGATGAAGAAAGTGCTCATGGAAGGGAAAAAAGACAACTTAGTTCTTGCAAATGACTAAAAGTTTGGCATGATTGGCAATGGAGTTGAGGGAGGAATGGAGGGGCCCTACAGGGCAGAGGAATGCTGTCTTTAAGATACACTTGACAGGCAGGCAAGTCAGTGCAGATAAATATTATAAGCATGGATCAAAATTAATCCTAAAATTCATTTGGGGGAAATGGGAAAAGTAACTCAAAGGGACTAGGCACAAATCAGGAAAGTGGCTGTAAACAGTGGTAAAAGCATCAAGGCACGCTAAGTTAAATTCAGTAATGGGTGCTTAGGAGAATAGAGCACATTCAGAGGGCATAGAGGTAGAATAGTGAATGAATTTATGGGGAAAATGAGGGAGGGAATCTGGGAGTCTCTTTGATGAGATATAAGTGGCTAAAATGCTTGAACAAGTCAGGGAAGTATAATTATGAACCTATAGGCTGAACTTGAAGGTCATCGGTCTGTCCATATTTTGATATCCAGTGGTTTTAACTTAATGAGCTTTGTTAGAAAGACAGAAGATAGAACACTTTACTCAAATGTAAGATATGGACTCTTGGTACTACTCAGTGTAAATACTTGTCACAGCACTGACAGTGTTGGAAACCTGGGAACTTACTCTCTTTTGAATTTTCTTAATTTTTGTACTACACTTCCAGTTTGGTGAAACGTTTTTATCTTCTGTTAATCTTTCTTTTAAAGGTTAAAAAGGAGTCAAGTTTAATTTCAAGACTTTTAATCGATAATAAATATATGAAGAAAACCAACAGAAGTAATATATCTTTTTTTCTTATTATGCTTTATCTTCAGTAGTATCAGTTTTCCATTAATGACAATGGTAGGGATATTATTTTTATTTATATAGCAAAAGATTACTAAGCTTAAGGAGAAATTAAGAATAACCAATGAAAGACTCAGATATGAAAACTTATAAACCAGTTTCTATCAGCACTTGAGATATCTTTATCAGAAATATAAAATTATTATGGGGGATTCACCATCCCAGCCTCAAGCTGCACTACAGATTGCATAAAAGCTGAATAGTATTGATACAGAGACACACAAGTCAATCAATGGAATGGAATCAAAGATCCAGAAATAAACCCACATACTTATGAAAACATGATCTCTGACAAAGAAGCCAATAACATGCAGTGGAAAAAGAATGCATCTTCAATAAATGGTGCTGGTATACTGGAGGTCTGCATATAGAAGAATGAAATAGATCAATATTTATCACTTTGCACAAAGCTTAAGTCCAAGTGGACCAAAGACTTCAACATAAAACCAGATACACTGAATATAATAGAAGCTAATAGAAGAGAAAGTGAGAAAGAGCCTTGAACTCATTGGCATAGAGGGGAAATTTTTTAAACAGAACTCCAATGGCTCATGCTCTAAGATCAAGAGTTGATAAATGGGACCTCATGAAATTGAAAAGCTTCTGTAAGGGAAAGGATATATAGTCAATAAGACAAATCAACAACCTACAGATTGGTTAAAAAAATATTTACTGACCCTACATCCTATAGAGAGCTAATATCCAAATTATATAAGGAACTAAGAAGGTAACCTCCAAAAAACCAAATAATCCAATTAAAAAATGGTGTAGGATTTCCATCTGCACCTGGAGCTGACCCTGTGCCAAGCTCTCCATATCCAAATCCACATGGGAGAGAGCTGGTCTCCCAGGAGTGCTGACACATCTGAGAGCACAGGTAAGACCACCACTTCTGCTCCGAGGGACCTGCCCAGAGCCCTCAGGCACAGGAACCAAGGAGCAACCTGGGACAGGATCCTTCTGCTTTCTGTCTGCTCTCTGAAGCTGACCCTGTGCCACAGTTCTCTGAACTCAGATCCCATGGGGAGAGAGCTGGTGGCCCAGGAGTGCTGAAACACAGCCTTACAGCCACAGTTAGAGACAGCAAGACCAGCTAACACCAGAGATAAACAGATGGCAAGAGGCAAGTGCAAAAACATAAGCAATAGAAACCAAGGCCCCTTAGCATCATCAGACCCAGTTCTCCCACCACAGCAAGCCCTGGATACCCCAACACACCAGAAAAGCAAGATGCAGATTTGAAATCACATCTAATGACGATGATAGAGGACTTTAAGAAAAAAAGGAGAATGCAGGTAAACAAGTAGAAGCACTTGAAGAGAAACACAAAAATCCCTTAAAGAATTAAAGAAAAACACAACCAAACAGGTGAAGGACAAAACCATCCAGGATCAAAAAATAAAAATAGAAATGATAAAGAAATCACAATGGGAAACAACCCTAGAGATAGAAAACCTAGGAAAGAGATCAGGAGTCATAAACACAAGCATCAACAGAATACAAGATATAGAAGAAAGAATCCCAAGTGTAGGGAATACCATAGAAAACATTGACACAATAGTCAAAGAAAATACAAAATACAAAAACTCCTAACCCAAAACATCCAGGAAATCTAGGACACAACGAGAAGACTGAACCTAAGGATAATAGGTTTAGAAGAGAACAAAGATTCCCAATTAAAGTACCAGTAAATATCTTCAATAAAATTATAGAAGAAAACTTCCTTAACCTAAAGAAAGAGATGCCCATAACCATACAAGAAGCCTATAGAACTCCAAATAGATAGGATTAGAAAAAAATCCCTCCCATCACATGATAGTCAAAACACCAAACTCATGAAACAAAGAAAGAATATTAAAAGCAGTATGGGAAGTAAAGGTAAAGTAACAGATAAAGGCAGACCTATCAGAATTACACCAGAATTTTCAACAGAGACTATGAAAGTTAGAAGATCCTAGGCAGATGTCAAACAGACCCTAAGAGAACACAAATGCCAGCCCAGCAAAACTCTCAATCAACACAGAGAAACCAAGATGTTGCACGACAAATCCAAATTTACACAATATGTTTCCACAAATTCAGCTCTACAAAGGATAATAAATGGAAAACTCCAACACAGGGGGAAGCTACATCTTAGAAAATGCAAGAAATTAATCTTCTATTAATTAACCCAAAGAAAGATAGTCATACAAACCTAATTCCACCTTTAACAACAAAAATAACAAGAAGCAACAATCAATATTCCTTAATATCTCTTAACATCAGTGGACTTAATTTCAGAAGAAAAAGACATAGACTACAGACTGGGTATGTAAACAGGACCCAGTGTTTTGCTGCATACAGGAAACACACCTTAGTGACAAAGTCAGACCCTACCTCAGAGTAAAAGACTGCAAAATTTTTTTTCAAGCAAATTGTCCCAAGAAACAAGCTGGAATAGCCATTCTAATATCAAATAAAATCGACTTTCAATCAAAAGTTATCAAAAAAGATGAGGAAGGTCACTTTATATTCATCAAAGGAAATATCTACCAAGATGAACTCTCAATTCTGAACAACATCTATGCTCCACATGCAACAGCATCCACATTCATAAAAGAAACATTATTAAAGCTCAAAGCATACATTGCACCTCACACAATAATAGTGGGAGACTTCAACACCGCACTTTCAGCAATGGACAGATCATGGAAAGGGAAACTAAACTGAGACATAGAGAAACTAACAGAAGTTATGAAACAAATGGATTTCACAGAAATCTGTAGAACATTTTATCCTAAAAGAAAACAACATACCTTCTTCTCAGCAGCTCATCTCCAAAACTGACCATATAATTGGTCACAAAATGACCTCAGCAGATTCAAAAAGATTGAAATAATCGCTTGCATTCTATCAGATCACCACAGACTAAGGCTGGTCTTCAATGACAACAAAAATGACAGAAAGTCCACATGCACATGGAAGCTGAACAATGCTCTACTCAATTATAACTTGGTTAAGGAAGAAATAAAAGAAATAAATTAAAACTTTTTAGAATTTAATGAAAATGAAAATGAACGTACATCATACCCAAAACTATGGGACATAATGAAAGCAAAAAAAAAAAAAAAAACCCAGGAGACCAAAACAAACAAACAAACAAACAAAACCCCTCATAGCTCTGCATGCCTCCAAAAAGAAACTGGAGAGAGTACACACTAGCCACTTGACAGCACACCTGAAATCTCTAGAACAAAAAGAAGCAAGTACACCCAAAAGGAGTAGATGGCAGGAAATAAACTCAGGGCTGAAACTAACCAAGAAGAAGCAAAGAAAACTAATAATAATAATAATAATAATAATAATAATAATAATCAAGAAAACAAGGAGATGGTTCTTTGAGAAAATCAACAAAATAGATAAACCCTTAATCAGACTAACCAGAAAGCAAGAGACAGTATCTAAATTAACAAAATCAGAAATGAAATGGTATAAATAACAACAGAATTGGAAGAAATTCAAAAACTTATCAGGTCCTACTATGAAAGCCTATATTCAACAAAACTGGAAAATCTGGAGGAAATGGACAATTTTCCAGACAGATACCAGGTACCAAAATTAAAGCACGATCATATAAACCATCTAAACAGCCCCATAACCCCTAAAGAAATAGAAGCAGACATTAAAAGTCTCCCAACCCCCCTCCCCCCACAAAAGCCTAGGACCAGATGAGTTTAGTACAGAATTCTATCAGACCTTCAAAGAAAATATTATACTAATACTCTTCAATCTCTTCCACAAAATAGAAACAGATGGAAAACTACCCAATCCGTTCTTTGAAGCCATAATTATGCTTATACTTAAACCACACAAAGACCCAATGAAGAAAGATAACCAGACAAATTTCCCTCATAAATATTGATGATAAAATTCTTGCAAACTGAATTCAAGAACACATCAAAACAATCATTCACCATGATCAAGTATACTTCATGGTTCAATATAAGAAAATCCATCAATGTAATCCACTATGCAAACAAACTCAAAGAAATAACCCACGAAATCATCTAATTAGATGCTGAAAAAGCATTTGACAAAATTCAACACCCCTTCTTGGTAAAGGTCCTGCAAATTTCAGGAATTCAAGGCCTATACCTAGACATAGTAAGAGCACTATACAACAAACCAATAGTAGCCAACATCAAACTACATGGAGAGAAACTTGAAGCAATTCCACTAAAATTCAGCCCTAGACAATGCTGCCCACTTTCTCCCTCCTTATTGAATATCTCACTTGAAGTCCTAGCCAGAGCAATTGGACAACAAAAGGTCAAAGGGATACAAATTGGAAAGGAAGAAGTCAAAATATCACTATTTGCAGATGATAGGACAGTATACTTAAGTGACTTCAAAAGTTCTACCAGAGAACTACTAAGCCTGATGAACAAGTTTGGCAAAGTGGCTGGGTATAAAATTAAGTCAAAGAGATCAGTAGCCTTCCTCTGCTCAAAGGATAAACAGGCTGAGAAAGAAATTAGAGAAATGACATCCTTCACAGTAGCCCCAAATAACATAAAATACCTCAGTGTGACTAACCAAGCACGTAAAAGATCTGTATAACAAGAACTTCAAGTCTCTGAAGAAATTGAAGAAGATCTCAGAAGTTGGAAGATCTCCCATGCTCATGGATTGGCAGGATTAATATCGTAAAAATGACCATTTTGTGAAAAGCAGTCTACAGATTCAATGTAATCCCCATGAAAATTCCAACTCAATTCTTTATAGAGTTAGAAAGAGCAATTTGCAAATTCATTTGGAATGATAAAAAACCCAGGATAGTGAAAACTATCCTCAACAATAAAAGAACTTCTCGGGGAATCACCATCCCTGACTTCAAGCAGTATTACAGAGCAATGGTGATAAAAACTGTATGGTATTAATACAGAGACAGGCAGGTAGATCAATGGAATTGAATTGAAGGCCCAGAAATGAATCCACACACCTGTGGTCACTTGATCTTAACATCCAGTGGAAAAAAGACAGCATTTTCAACAAATGGTGTTGGTTAAACTGGAACTCAGCGTGTAGAAGAATGCAAATCAATCCATTCTTATCTCCTTGTACAAAGCTCAAGTACGAGTGGATCAAGAACCTCCATATAAAACCAGATACACTCAAACTAATAGAAGAGAAAGTGGGGAACAGCCTCGAACACATGGGCATGGGGAAAATTTCCTGAACAAAACACCAATGTCATATGCTTTTCAATCAAGAATCAACAAATGGAACCTCATAAAATTGCCAAGCTTTTGTAAGGCAAAGGGTACTGCCATTAGGACAAAACGGCAACCAACAGATTGGGAAAAGATGTTTACTAATCCTACATTTGATAGAAAGCTAATATACAAATATGTAAAAAGAACCAAGAAGTTCATCTCTTGAGAATCAAATAAATTGGTGTACAGTGCTAAAGAAAGAATTCTTAACCAAAGAATATTAAATGTCTGAAAAGCACCTACCGAAATGTTCAACATTCTTAGCTGTCAGGGAACTGCAAATCAAAACAGTCCTGAAATTTTACCTCATACCAGTCAGAAGGGCTAAGTTCAAAAACTCAGGTGACAGTAGCTGCTGGTGAGGATGAGGAGGAAGAGGAACACTCCTTGATTGCAATTTGGTACAACCACTTTGGATGTTCCTCAGAAAATTAGACATAGTACTAGCTGAGGACCCAGCTTTATCACTCCTGGTCATATACCCAAAAGATGCTCCAACATACAACAAAGACACATGCTCCACTATGTTCATAGCAGCCTTCTTTATAATAGCCAGAAGGTGGAAACAACTCAGATGTCCTTCAACAGAGGAATGGATACAGAAAATATGATACATTTACGCAACGGACTACTACTCAGCTATTAAAAACAATGACTTTATGAAATTCTTAGGTAAATGGATGGAACTAGAAAATATCATCCTGAGTGAGGTAACCCTATCACAAAAGGACACATATAGTATCCACTCACTTATAAGTGTATATTAGCTCAAAAGCTGGGAATATCCAAACACAATTCACAAACCACATGAAGTTCAAGAAGAAGGAAGACCAAAGTGTGAATTCTTCAGTCCTTCTTAGAATAGGGAACAAAATATTCACAGGAGAAAATATAGAGACAAACTGGAGCAGAGACTGAAGCAAGGCCATCCAGAGACTGCCACATATGGGGATCAAGCCCATATACAGACACCAAACCCAGACATTGTTGTGGATGACAAGAAGTACATGCTGACAGGAGCCTGATATGGATGTCTCTTGAGAGGCTCTGCCAGAGCCTGACAAATACAGAGGTGGATGCTCACAGGCAACCATTGGACTGAGAACGAGATCCCCAATGGAGGAGTAAGAGAAAGGACTGAAGGAGCTGAAGGGGTTTGTAGCCCTATAGGAAGAACAATATCAACCAAACAGACCCCCAGATTTCCCAGGGACTAAACCACCAACCAAAGAGTACACATGGAGCAATTGATGGTTCCAGCTGCATTTGCAGCAGAGGATGGCCTTTCAGGCTTCAATGGGAGGAGACACCCCTGGTCATTTCAAGGCTAGATGTCCCAGTGTAGGGAAATGCCAGGACAGGGAGGCGGGAGAGATGAGCAGGTGGGTGGGGGAGCACCCTCACAGAAACTGGATGTGGGGGATGGGATAAAGAGCTTCTGGAGGGGAAACCAGGAAAGAGGCTAACATTCAAACTGCAAATAAAGAAACTATCCAATAAAAGAAAAGAAAAATAAGAGAAAGATGCGGTAGAGAGGTAAACAGGAAATTCTCAGCAGAGGAACCTTGAATGCCTGAGAAACAACTAAGGAAATGTTCAGCATCCTTTGTCATGAGAGAAATGCACAACAAATGACCCAGAGATTCTACTGTACAGCAATCAGAATGGCTAAGATAAAAAACTTAAGTGACAAGAGATGCTGATGAGGTTTTGGAGAAAGAAATATTCCTCCATTGCTGGTGTGATTGCAAGCTGCTAAAACTAATTTGGAAATAAATCTGGTGATTCCTCAGAAAGTTCGAAACAGTTCTATTTGAAGACCCACCTATACCACTCCTGGACATATACCCAAAGGATGCTTTACCATACCACAGGGACATGTATTCTACTATGTTCATAGCAGCCTATTTGTAATATTCAGAAGCTGGAAACAACCTTGATATCCTTCAACAGAGAAATAGATACAGAAAATATGGTACATTTACACAATGGCATGCTATTCAGCTACTAAAAATGAGGGCATCATGAATTTTTCAGGCAAATGGATAGAAGTAGAACATATCTTTCTGAGTGAGGGAACCCAGACCCAAGAGACATGCATGGTATGTAGTCACTGATAAGTGCTTATTAGCCAAAAGATACAAAATACCCAGGATACAGCCCACAGAGTGTAAGAAGTTTAAGAACCAGAAGGGCCCAAGTGAAGGTGCCTGAATCCCACTTAGAAACAAAATAATCATGGCAGGTAGAGGGAGGCAGGTGCCTGAGCTGGAAAGTGGAGGGGTGGGATCATGGGGGCAGGTTCAAGTAGAGAGGCCAGCAGAAGAGAAGCCCAGAGCACCAGGAGAATGAATGGAAATATTTAGCTTCCAGGGGTGGGAGGTGGGGAGACCCTCTAGAACTCTCAGTGACCTGTGACTTAAGAGACTCTCAGGACTTAATGGGAATGACCGTAGTCAAAACATCCAACAGTGGGCATAGGGCCCCAAATGGAGGGAAAGGGCTACCAACCCACAGTCAGAACTTACGATGCAGAATTTTTCCTTTCTAAAAGAACTGCAGGGACAAAAATGGAGAAGAGTCTAAAGAAAAGTCTCTCAGTGACTGGCCCAACTTGGGATCCATCTCATGAGGGGGTACCAAGGCCTGACACTATTACTGAGGACTGCCTGGTCTGGTCTCAGCAGGAAATGATGTGCCTAAATCCTCAAGAGACTTGAGGACCCTGGGAAGGAGGATGGGGAGGGAGAGCACCCTCTCAGAAGTAAGGGGGAAGAGGACTGGAATGAGGAACTGTGGGAGGGATACCGGGATGGGGTGGTGGTGGTGGCTGGAAGGTAAATAAATAAAATTAATTAATAATAAAGATAGAAATATACAATTAAAAATAGCCATGGCGAGAGGGGTGGTGGTGGCACACACCTTTAATCCCAGCATTTGAGAGGCAGCAGCAGGAAAATATCTCAGTTTGAAGCCAGTCTAGTCTACAGAGCAAGCTTCAGGACAGCCAAGGATGTTACACAGAGAAACCCCCATCCTGAACAGCACCCTACCACCACCACCACCACCACCACCACCACCACCACCACCACCACCACCACCACCAACAACAACAACAACAACAACAACAACATCAGACATGGTGATGCATGTCCGTAGCCCAGCATTGGAAGGCTGAGCCAGGGTTCATTCTCACATTCAGAATAATTAGTATCACCATTTTATTTAGAGTGAGTGAAATCGTAGTAGCTGGTAGAATTTTTTAATGAGACAGTGTCAGAGACAACTCCTTCTTATTCTGTAGAATGGGTTTAGAGAGCCTTTTCATCATTGGAAATTTCCTGAAGCGAGCTTTATTCTCTGGAAAGAGAAATGATAGTTGTTTGTGTCCTTTTGATTTTCTTAAAAGTTTGCTCTCTTGATTCTTAAGGATCATTGATCAAAAGAGGAAAAGAACTGAGTAGAGACAGCTACAGTCCATGACCGCTGAGGCACAGAGAAGCAGTGTAGGAAGTGGATCCAGATGTGCCGTTTCTGCTGGCCAAGAGCAGCCTGTGGGAGAACTTCCGGTGGCTCGCTCTCTTCATTAGGTAGTCCAAGGAGACAAGGCTTTGTGCAGGGTGGTGGGAGTGCAAGCCATGGTGGGAAAGAAATTAATAGCAAGATGGTGGCACAGTGTGAATTAGTCTCTTGTGTTCAAAGCTGGCTGAGAAAGAGAAGACTGGCTAGGCTTGTAGCGGAAGAAGGGCTTAGCATCCTGTGAAGCTTCTCTGCTTGTCTGAGTGGTTTAAGCATGGGAGAGATCCCATGTGAATAATCCACGTACACAATGGGATCACTAATAAAGCAGAGGGTAAAGTTTGGAGGGGGTTGAAGCCTCCTCCAAGATTATTGTGGGACTTGGAAGAGAAAGAGGGGAAGCTTTAGAGGAAGGAAAGCAGCTTAGCAGATGAACTGTCAAGGACTGGAAGTGGAGGAGATGCTGCCTGAGGCAGCTCCGTCCCCTCAGTCAGCAGAAGTGGCATCCTGCTGAGAGTGAAGGACACAGGAGAAAAGGAGCTACTTTGTAAACTAACTAAATCTCTAATGAGCCCGCGAGCTGCTGACCAGCTGCTCGGCAGCACTGGGGAGTGCTGACCACTGTAGGAAAAGCCTTGATGAGAGGCTCATGGAGGAATGTCACTAGAAGAGGAGACTTTATGGAGTCTGATCACAGTAATTTATACCAACGACCTGGGCTACAGTGAGATTGGCCATGCGGCATGCGGGCCAAGCACAAGTCCACATCTGCAGGTCTCCAGAAGGTGCCTCTCTCAATGTTCCTAACCATGGTAGCTCTGGTAGCTCTTTTTCTTACAAATGCCTGGAATATCACCTACGGCCTGCTAAAGGTATCGGCTTGGCCGTTGTCCTTTTCATTCTTATTATTTTTAAAAGTGTTATTCCTTCTGTTGTCGTTTAATTTAGGCATTAATGACTCCCATTTTTAAAACCAAACCTCCATGGCTCCCTCCAGCTACCTTTAATCTACCTTTTTGAAAACTCTTCAAAGATTTGTGCTATATATAGTTTTCATTTTTTTCCACCACCACATCTTTTCTTTCCTCTTATTATTTTAAATGACATGTTTCAGACTTATGCATAAAATTTTATTTAGGGTTTTGAATGGGTAACTGTGTCTATAATTCAGAGGCATGATGTGGTGCTCAGGGGCAGAATGGTTGCCTAGCAAGCACAAGTTCCTGTGTTCACTCCCCAGAACCGAAAAGAAAACAAAACTGAACTAAACAAAAGTCCCTGGGTACCTTCTCAGCCTGGAGCACCAAGTTACTGCAGGGTTAGGAGCATCTTCTCCCACTAGGCCACACAAGGCAACATATGTGCCAGGGTTAGGGTGGGAGTAAGGGGCTCTGTCCAGCCCACGTATGCTCTAGTTGGTGGCTTGGGCTCTGGGACCTCCCTGGAGTTCAGGTTAGTTGACATTGTTTGTCTATTCTGTGGGCTGCAATTCCCTTCAGGACCTTTGGTCCTTCTTCCAAGTCTTATATAAGGGTCCCTGACCTCCGTTTAACATTTGGCTGTGGGTTTCAGATCTACATCTGTTTCAGTCAGCTAGGTGAAGGGGATGGTTGATGGGGATGGGGGATGGGGGATGGGGGATGGGGGATGGGGGATGGGGGATGGGGCATGGGGGAGGGATTCTATGAGATGGGACCTGGAGGGAGGGCAGCATTTGGGATGTAAATAAATAATAAGTAAACAATATAAAATGAAATAAGACTAGAAGTTGAGTGCAACAGAAACTACAAATGTAGGGAGACTAAAAAACACACTCTGGAACTGTTCATGGGCTGTTGAAATGGATAGAATTTTTTTTAAAAATCATAAAATAAATGGAACTTATTTGAACATTTGTGAGACAGGAAAAAAAACCCAAAACAAAAGCAAATAAAACAAAAGAAAACAAAATAAAAGCCCCCTTTCCCGGATATTCCCTTTTTCATTATATTCTTCCACAAACATCCCCTTCCTCCCTACAAAGTACCAAACCATTGCTGGCTCTTGATTTGTTGACAAGGTTTCATGTATAACCTTATTTTTCTTTGTTAGTAATCATCCACAAAGTCTGATTTTTTTCTTTATGTTGAATATATTTGGAAGATCTATTTATTTAAATACATGAAAAGTTGACTTAATTTTAAATGTTGGATATTTTTCATGGAGTAGATATTCATAATTTATTAGGTTTTTTTTATTTAGAGGTACTTATGCTTTTTCAATTGTTTGCTTAACTTTGAGGATATATTAATTTAACTAAACATAACTTAATGCAAAGAAAAATTCCTGGAATTAGAGCCAGTAGGTTTACAACTTCTGTTCAATGTTATGAATCAATATTTAATCATTATAATTTTGACTGAAATGACTCATGAGGATTGCTATAAGTGCTATAAGTGGAAGGGGGATGGAGACTGGTGGGGATAATGTAAACACAGTACACATATATGAAATTTTCAAAAAAATTAAACAAAGTAAAGAGTATCAGAGTGTGAGAGCTTATTTCAAAGCTAGTCTTCCTGTGTATCCTAGCCTGATCTCAAGCTCTCTATGGGCTAGGCTGAGATACAGTTTTAATCTTGAATGTCCCCCAAGACATGTCTATGTGTTGAGGGCTATTGGGAGGTAGCACAACCTTGAGAAACTGGACAGAGAAGGAATTAGGTCAGGACTGAGAAGGAATTAGGTCAGTACTGGTAAGCCCTTCCTTGAATGGGATATTGGATGTCGACCTCTTTCCATGCCTGTTTCCACATTTCCAAAAGGGCTCCTACCTCAGTGATGAACACACTATGCTATCACAGACCCAAAGCAACAGAGCCCAGCTATCAGGGACTAAAACTTCTAAAAATTGATTTTTCTCAGTTATTTTGATAAAGTCACGGAAAGTTGACTAACCTGAGGGTCATTTAAATTCTCAAATAACTCTTTGTCCTCACATCACTGAACCCTTCTGCAACACTGGACTTCCTTCCTTCCTTCTTAATGTACTTTTTTTTCTTCTTTGATGTCTCTGGTCTCATGTATTTTTGCAATTCTCCAGAATCTTCTGATTGCTACTTGCTAATTGCCTTGCCTTGCTCCTACAGTCTTCAGTGTCTTAGACTGTTCTAGATTGTTTGATCATCTAAATATCTTTTCTTGTTTTCCCATAGATTCTCAGTGTTTTGGATGTCAGTTATGTATGGGTGATTCACATTTTCATCTCAAACTTTATCTCTTCCCCTGAGCTCTGTCCCAACTACCCCTTGAATCCTCTGTCAAGACATCCATAAACCACAAGAAACTCCTTTGTCTCTGCCAGTCTCCCATGCGGTTCAGCAGCAACTGCATTCTCACAGAGGCTGAGCCCACACCCCTAAGCAGGAACTCTGATTCCTCTCCTTCTGTTACCAACTGTATTAGTCAATCAATTCTTGATTCTTTCATCTCTGAATACATCCAAAATCCCACTGCTTCTCACCACTGTCTGTTGTTACCACTGGCTAAAGACTACACTAAGCAATGCTGACAACCTCCTTGAGGGTTCTAGCTCACCACAGATGAGCTTCGTGTCATAGTAAGGGTATCCTGGTAAAACACTTCTGCTGAAAACCAAAACAGAACAAAAACTTTATTTCTTTCCACATATATAGAAAGGAAGGGTAAATTCTATACCATGTGTTAAAAGGCTACAAATCACAACTGACAGAAGATAAGACCCTGAAGGAATTGGGGGGTTGTTGGATCCAAACAGTCTCAGCTCTCAAATACCAGGGGTACTCATTGATGTCATTGTGGCTAACTTGTGTGCCACCCACGGCCCCGAAACATTTCTTGTTTTGATTTCAAGTAGCTACATCATTTCTCTTTTAGCACAGGGACCAAGGTTCTATGTGGGTCTATGTTGAATGACTACAGATACCTCCGTAGGGATCACATGACCTGGTAGCAATCATTGTGTCACATTTTTTTTCTGCTCAATAAGCATCACTCCCACTCATGAAATTGACAATGAAGAAGAGAATCCGGTCATCGATTTAAAAATATTATGTTCAGGGACTCGAGGAATGGCTCAGCAGTTGAGAGCATTGGTTGCTCTCCCAGGCTTAAGGTTCAATTCCTAACACCTACATGGCAGCTCACAATCATCTGTCAATCCAGTCCCAGGAAACTGATGCTCTCTTCAGTCCTCTGTGAGTACCACATGCCCATTATGAGCAGACATCCATGCACATAAAATAAATGAAAAAAAGTCTGCCATTTTTATATTGTTTATTTTGTGGTAATGTCATAGAGTGTCCTTCAAACATCCTTGAAATTGTTTCAGTGACAGCTAACCATTTCAGAAGAGACCACTTTCACTAGAAGAGAACTTCCAATATCTCTGTACTTTCCATGAAGATGTTATCATGCTGGAAGCCTATGAAAGAATCACATGCACCAAATTTATGTGAAAACAAGGCACTTCCTTACAGAGATGAACTGTTATGATCAGTTCTGTGGTGGTAAGTATAAGAACAATGTATCTAAGAACTCCTGTAAAAGCAGTTGAGTGTTTTTATTTATCTTAAAGAATTAAAAGAGCCTGTTCAGTGTGCTACATATAGGCCCCCTGAGGAAGCAAGGGGCAAACACTGCTTTGTTCTTTACATCTCCATCCTAATAAACAAAGCCCTCTGTTATCTGTCAGAGTGGAGCAGCTTCTGTAGCACACATAGCCATTAGCTCTGCAATAAGCCTAAATGGGTGAAGCTGGAACAAATGACACATTAAGGAGTGCATGGGAAATTTTACTAAAATTGTTTTGATAATAATGAGAAACTAAGTTATTTGGTACATCTGGAAACTTGTGACTAATACCAGGCAGGTAGGATATTTGTCCTGAAGCATCTCAGTTCTTTATAAAGAACACTGGTCACAAAGATGAGTAGACCACCTTTGAATGAACTCAGCAGATAACGGATTTCCTTAGGGAAGGGACCTTGAGCAGATAGGTTTGAATGAGATGGACAAAGGCAAGGACTACTCCATCTTGTGAGAAAGCTGGAAGTAGAGATATTAGCGTTTGCTCTTAAGTTTACAGAGTGGGGCAGGGGTGTAAATGAAAACCAGAGAGGAGCTGCTTCCTCAGCCTCCCTTAGCTGTGTGGGATTGTTGTTCCTTCAGTGGAAGACAGCCAAGTTCAGTCTGTCTCCCTATAAACAAACATTTAGGGCAAATCAAGTGTGAACATCACCATATTGTTGATCACCAAACCTAGGCTCAGATGTATATGTAAACGGGAGAGAAACAGAATTCATTTGAGAACATATTATTTCCTTTGTCTGGGCACCAGCACCTTTAAAATGCAGGTGAATGGCAATGAGTTTGGTCCTCCAGAAAAACTTGAGGTCTGGGCAGGCTACCTGTTTTCTTAAATTGCCACCCTTCATCTCATCGTCATCCCTTATTAATCACTGCAGTGCTCACGAACCATTTAGCTAGAGGAGAAAACAAAGTCTCTACCTCAGTGTTTTCCTCAAATGCATGGCAGTACTTTTCAGTCCAGTTCCTACCCAGTGGCCAAACCAGATTCTACACTGAAGGCAGCCCAACTGCCCACCTCTGAGCCTATGCGTGCTCCTCTTCTTTCTTTGATCCCTTCACTTTGGCTTGCAGCTGAGGTTCTTTTAGCCCCTTTGGGTACAAACACCAGGAACAGGAGCATGGCCCCTCATTCTGCCACCCCTTTCTTTCCCTTGCCTATTGGTCCCTGTAAACAAGAAGAGACCAACAAATCTTTCCTAGGCAAGCCCCTGCAGCAGCTAGGGACTTTGTGGATCGAGGTGAGGGTCTGCTTGGAGCTTTACCTCATCTATCCTGACCCATGGAAAGTAAAGTTGGAAAACTACCAATGCTTTCTTGTCTACACCCTCTCGAAACTCCTACACAAATCTTACCATTTTGATCATCTCCAGATATGATCAAGTGATGGATTGGATGACCTCTAGTTGGGTTTCTGCATATCCTAGCTTCTAACCTTAGCAAGCTCACTGGATACCTGCACCCTAACTGGGATGTTGGCGTCACAGTCTGGAACCCACATCTCTCCCCAGGGTCTGGGACCAGGTTTCTTCATGCACTAAAGACCACCTGCTCCACCCAGGATCCTGCCTTTCCCCCAAAGTTAGCCCTGGCGAAGCAGAGACAGCAGAGACAGCGAGTTTCAGTTTGGTGCGGTTCCATTAAAGTAGCAGGGGTAAGGAACTGTCATTACCACCCCCATACCCCCCACTTCTTCCACCTCTGCCTCCGGGGCCCCGACCCTAGGGCTAGCCAGGCTTCTCCATCCGGCGCCTCCCATCGCCCTCCGCGCGCTCTCCAGTGCCCCCGGGCAGCTCTGCGTACTTACCGGAGTGAAGCTGTGGGGCTCTGGTCCCTAGCCCGCCGCGGTCCTGCCTGGCCACAGCAGCGCGTCTGGGCTGCTCTTGGGCGGCGAGCTGAATGCGCGCTGCAGCTTGGGGCGCAGCTTCAGGGCGGGTTCCAGACCGCCAGTCCACCCGAGGGCCGACGCCCGGGGCTCCCCTCAGCACCCTGCTCTTCTTGCTTCTTCCACTTTTCCTCCTCCCAGTCCTTCTTTCGTCCCCTCCCTCCTCTTGGACTGATGCTTGGAGAATGGAGGGGGAGGGAAAAAGTCCCGTCCGTTTAACTCCACTGATACCTTGGAGATTATCTGTTCGGGGAATCTGGAAATGACGCGAACCACCTTTCTGCAAACAGCTTAAAGAAAACGATCTTGTTTCCCTTAACTTTTCATCCTTGGACAGACTTCTTCCTTCACTTGCGTTTTAAAAACCTCTATGGATGGGTGGAAATAAAGCTGGGATCAGATGAGGGGTACCTGGAGGCATTTCAGGCAACCGTTTTTGGAGAGTGCCTTACTGGGTGGCCCCTGAGATCTGTTTAGTCACAATTTCACAAAGTAGGCATTTCTTGGAAAATAATTGGAGTTGAGGGCAAAGGAAGGAGGGCAGGAAGTAAGGTACTGAGTTCAAGGTTGATTTAGTTTCTTTTTAAAGTAGTGCAGGTGGTTTGTGCCAGAGATGCCTTGGAATATGTCTCCACTGCTTTTCCCTGGGATGTGACCTTGAAAGGTTATTTGACCTTTGCTGTTTTGTTGTTGTCTTTCTTTCTTTCTTTCTTTCTTTCTTTCTTTCTTTCTTTCTTTCTTTCTTTCTTTCTTTCTTTCTTTCTTTCTTTCTTCCTTCCTTCCTTCCTTCCTTTTCAGACTTGTATTTCATACCCCTTTACAGTGGTTTCATTAGCCTGCCAGAAATTGCCAAAACCTATCTTGACCTTGGACTAGGACTGTTTCCTGTAAGGTAGACATTTTGCAGGATTTAAGCAGGTGCCTATTGGGAGCAAATAAGGACAGTCTTTCTTGGGCAGAGCTATACCCACTGTCCAATGGTGGACCCAATCATGATAGAGTTGCACCCTCGGGCTGACTGTAGCTTGATCTTTCCCGGAAAACTCTACCACAGAGATATACTTTCTGTCTTTCACATGCCAGCACTTCCTATGCTCCAAAGTGAATTTTTAGAAATCTGCCTTATAAACCAAGCCTGTTTCTGTTGGTGACGCCAACTTTGTTCCCTGGCATCCTGTATTTAAATGAGATGCTGTATATAATCATAATGCCTGGTCCTCAGTAAATGTTAGCTGAGTTGTGGTGATTTCAGATCAACATTAGCATTTATTTCACATTACCACTCACTTCCCTGTCCCTTATAATTATGTGTCAATATAAATATATGGCTACTTATTTAGGAAATCCGGGGGAAAGAATTCCAGAGGAAGTTCGGATTTATAACACTCATTGTAGACGGAAGCCATTTTGCTTGCTATTGTATTGACCATCTTAGCTTTACTGCCAGCACATTGTACAACAAATCCTGTGGGTGACAGCTATAAAGTCCAAGGTTACACTACCTCAACAAGCAGATTAAGAATGTCTCCAACTGCTCCTGTTTCTGTAGTGACATTGTCCTCAAGAGATACAAAGATATTCTGAAAATGTACAAATCAAATAGGTCTTCTTCTTCAGTTTAAGAAGGTAAAAGAAACCAGCTTGAAACGTGAAAAGCCGCAGACCTCAAGTTTGAGCATATTTTCAGATGATAGACTTGGACTCATGCGATTGGAAACAGGGATTTGATAACAAGCCCATTGGAACAGACTGTATTAAGTGAAGCTGTAGGAAAGACCACACCCACAATGCAAAAGGGATCTAAGTTTTCAGATGCTGCGACTGCAAGAAATGAATTTGCTTGGGTTCTGTGATGAAAGCCGCACCTTGCACACTGCAGTAGGACCTTGTGCCCTAGAGGGATTCAATTGCTATTCAGTGCACACATACTTACGCTAGCAGTGAGAACATCATCCTAGCTCTCAGCAGGTTTTCTCTGGGTGAATGCAAGATAATGTAGAAGGAGCACCTTAGATGGCTTCAGTAGATATTGAATGATACAGGAGAGAGGCCTGCGTCTCTGTGAGAATGTCATCAGAATCAGGTTTTAAGTTCAAGACCGGTTAAAGGACTGCAAACAAGTTCTTTTTATAAGTTCTTTTTCTACTGTATACTAATCCTATAAATAATGGGATTCATCATATGTTCTGTACACGTCTATAAAATGCTCTGATTGTATGCATGTCCACCATTACCTTGTCCATCCTGCCCTCTCACAAATCCCTCCTCTTTTCCAAGTCATATCCTTCCTACTTCCCAGAGTTCCATTTTTTTAATTCACAGAGCAAATATGTGACATCTGTCAGAATTTCTGAGTCTTGTTTCATGTAACATGGTGACCTCCCTGCCACCGCCTCTGGAAGCACTTTTTTTCCCCCTGAAGGTTTATGTAACAAATCAAGGACTAACAAGCTATCTCACTGGCAGAGTGCAAGGACCTAGATTCTGTAGGACCAAAGCCCCATAAATGTAACTTGCAGGGCATGCAGATTCATGTCTCTAAGCCTAGCACTCAGGAGTTGACGGTAAGTGGTAGATAAGTTTGAAGACAACCTAGGTGACACAGTAAGACTGTGTATCAAACTCCTACAAAAATCATCACTATTAATTTATTTTTAATCTTAAACATGAGAAGTGAGGGTCATGTATCTTTTTGAGCAGCACGCTGCTTTTTGATCTTTGCCAGAGGGAGATTTTCACCAAGGCCGAATGCACTATTTCAGTAATATTGATCTCAATTTGAAGCTAAGTTTAATCTCTGTCATTCCTTTCAATTAAGCTGACTGCAACCATGAGATAATTGTAAAATCCTGCACGATTAGCACAGACAGTGCAGGCATAAGTGATGGAACCTTTTTAGAATGGGTAATATTTTCCTGAGTTATAGTTGCCTAAGTGCAGAAAAATTTACCTGACTTCTGTGTCTCCCAAGTTAAAGTCAATGGACTAATTCTACAATATCAGAAGATCAATTTCGGGATGTTTATTTTAAATGCCATTTTCTGTTTTGGGGAAAGTAGAGTGAAATGAAAATTCATCATGAACATAAAAGTGATCCACAAAAAACTGTTCCCCAAGTTTATGACAAAAAAAAAAACAGTTTGTATGATTGTTTTATACCATTAAATCCATTGGGTGGTTACTTTCTTCTTTTTATTGTAGAAGAAAGCTGTCTTAGGGTTTTACTGCTGTGAAGAGATACCATGACCAACATGATTCTTATAAAGGAAAACATTTAATTAGGGCTGGCTTACAGTTTCAGAGGTTCAGTCCATTTTCATCATGGCAGGAAGCATGGCAAAATGCAGGCAGGAATGGTGTTAGAGGAGCCTAGAGTTCTACATCTTGACTGAAGGTCACCAGGAGGAGACTGTCCTCCCCAGGCAGCCAGAAGAAGGTTTTTTCCATGTCATGTGGAGCCTAAGCATAGGAGGAGACCTCAAAGCTCATCCCCATGGTGACACATTTTCTCCAAAAGACCACATCTCCCCATAGTGCCATGACCTTGGGTCAAGCATTCAGACACATGAATCTATGAGTCAAACCCATTTAAACCATGACAAAGTAAAAGATAAACATGTGAGACTTCTGGACACAGTTAAATAAACATTTCTACAATATAGGGAGGACTAGGTTGGAAATAATCTTTATAATAAAATATTTATTTTCTCAAACATGAAAAAAATTTCTGAGGATGCTCCTCAGTATATTATATGTAAACAACTGACCAAAACTTCATGTTTATAAGCTGGATTGGTTCTTACAGTAAATCTTTACAATTTCTATGGCAGGCAAAGTAATGCCTTCTACTAGACATTAACAATATGATGCAAAGGAAGTGTAGGATGTGTAGGATGCTCTCATATCTCATTGTGGTCAACTAAGCCATGGGAGCTCAGCTCTGATTCTAAGCAGGTCAGTAGATTGAGCTTTCTGAGAAACTGTCCCAACAACGCCTATAATGACTGCAGTAGTTTTCACTTCCACTCCCCACAAGTATTCCAGCATTTGCGACTTCTTCCTCTTCCCTCTCCCCCTACCCCTATTCTTCTCTTTGCCATCTCAGTGGGGTGAGCTAAAATCTCCAAGTTGTTTTATTTTGCATTTCTTCAATGGCTAAGGCTTTGACCTTAAAAGAATGTCTCTCAGCCATTTGTATTTCGTATTTTAAAAAATTCTTTGTTTAGTTCTATGACCCATTTTAAAACTAAGTAGTTCATTTTCCTGGGTTCTGTACATAGTTTAAATACTAACCCTCTGACAGATGCACAGCTCACTAGGAATTTTGCCCTTTCTGTAGGCTGTCTCTGCACTTGCATGATAGTGTCTTCCACTGTGAAAAAAACTTTTAGCTTTGTGAAGTTATATTTATTAGTTAATGTGTTTAATGTCCTCATTAAGAGAGTCTTTCTCAAAAAGTCCTTTACTGTGCCAGTAATTTCACACATATGCCTTGCTTGCTGCTCTCAGACTCAAGAGTATCAGGTGTCATAATGGGGTCCTCAATCCAAGAAAATTCAGGGTGAGAGATAAGAATTGTTTCACTTTCTACATGGAGTTATCAGTTTGAACAGCAACTTCGATGAGGAGGATATCTTCTCTTCAAAGTGTTGGCTCCTTTGTCAAAACCAGGTGGCTGTAAGATTATGCATCCCACATTATATTTCATTGACCAATGACTCTTTTAATGCCAGACTGATGCTATCTGTTATTTTCTTTTAGCTCTGTATAATCTGTATAATCTGAAATATGGTGTACTGATACCTTCAACATTCTGTTGTTGTTCAAGATTTTTGTTTGTTCTTTTACTATTCTGTGTCATTTTTATTTTCACATGACATTTAAGATTTCTTTTCACTCAAGACGGATGATCAAAATGTGAAGGCTTCACTCCTTCTTTAAAAGGGGAACAAGAATACCCTTGGCAGGGAAGAGAGAGGCAAAGATTAAAACAGAGACTGAAGGAACACCCATTCAGAGCCTGCCCCACATGTGGCCCATACATATAGAGCCACCCAATTGACAAGATGGATGAAGCAAAGAAGTGCAGACCGACAGGAGCAGGATGTAGATCGATCCTGAGAGACACAGCCAGAATACAGCAAATACAGAGGCGAATGCCAGCAGCAAACCACTGAACTGAGAACGGGACCCCCGTTGAAGGAATCAGAGAAAGAACTGGAAGAGCTTGAAGGGGCTTGAGACCCCATATGTACAACAATGCCAAGCAACCAGAGCTTCCAGGGACTAAGCCACTACCTAAAGACTATACATGGACTGACCCTGGACTCTGACCTCGTGGGTAGCAATGAATATCCTAGTAAGAGCACCAGTGGAAGGGGAAGCCCTGGGTCCTGCTAAGACTGAACCCCCCAGTGAACTAGACTGTCGGGGAGGGCGGCAATGGGGGGGGGTGGGAGGGGAACACCAAGGAGGAGGGGGAGGGGGGAGGGGGCTGTTTGACCGGAAACCGGGAAAGGGAATAACACTCGAAATGTACATAAGAAATACTCAAGTTAATAAAAAAAAAAAAAAAAAAAAAAAAAAAAAAAGATTTCTTTTCAATTTTTGTGAAGATTTGCATTGAAATAGTCTTGGAGATTGCACTGAATCTGTACATGCTTTTGGTAGGATGGCCATTTTTAAAATTTTAATCCTTCGAAGCCCTGAGAATTGTAGTTCTTTCCATTTTCTGGTATCTTCTTTGATTTATTTTTTAGTGTTTTAGTATTTTCATTGTATAATTTTTTCACTTTATCTTTTAGATTTATTACAGTATACTTAAAATTTGGAAGATATTGCAAATGCCATTGTTTTCTTGACTTATTTCTTAATGTATTGTCATTTGCCTATACAAATGCTTTTTGCATGTTAATTTTATATGCTGCTACTTTGTTAAAGGTATTTATCTGTAGAAGGTGATATTTAGAGTCTTTATGTATAGAATCACATAGAGTCACTTCATCTTCAAATAAAGATACTCTGATCTTTTTCTTGCTATTTCCATCCCCTTTATGTGTTACTTGCTTGTCTTCCTCACCTACCTAAGTATTTAAATACTATGCCAAACAGTAGTTGGGAGAGTGGTTATCCTTACTTTATTCTGGTTTTATTCAAAATGCTTTATATTTTACTCCATTTAGTTCGATGTTGTGAGGTGGGCTTCCTGTATATTGCCTTTATTATATTGTATTTTGACATTCCTAAGAAAGTTAAGCGTAACAGCCTTGAAGGAACTCACACTAAAATGGAATTAACTAACCAGATGCAGTGAGACATGCAATCTAAGTGTGTGTGAGATTGAAACAATAAGGTAAAAAAAATTTGGTTGGTCCTCTTGACATATTAAATGCCAACCCTATGTGGGTTATTTTCATCAGACTGTGAACAAAAAAATGGCAGAAAAAAATACTTGAATTTGGCTCTTAATTTCATCTATCCATTAACATGTTTGATGATTTAAAGAAGGGATTTAATACCTTCAAATTTCAATCATCAAAAGTTACCATCATTGTATCTATTTCTGGTAACTCCTAGTTTATGGAGTTATACAGAGTAAGGAACTGCACTATATGATTTTTGTGGATGGAAAGTAGCAATGACATCAGAAATTTTTAATAGCTAATGATGTATCTTTGAGGCCACTAATTTCTTTTGTCAATATCACCATAAAAAGCAACTTTGAAAGTCCAGTGCAAGCAAGTTCAGGGCTCTGGATCTACCTGGATTTAATGCATCTATCTGTAGCAGCAAGTACTTGATCAATTAGAGTATGGTGAGAAATAAAAATAATGAAGAATAAAAAATGTGTACTTAACATGCACAGATTCCCTTTCCATCTTGACTTGCTAATAAGTTTCTGTTTTTACACTGATGTGGTCAGATCAGGCCAATAAACACCAAATTGATTCTAACAGTCGAGGTAAATGAGACACTGGGTGCTGACTCACTGCCAGCTCATAGTAACATAAGTAGTAAAATAGGCTTGAGTACAGTGAGAGTTTAGTCATGGAATTTTACTAGAGTGAAAACAGGTTTAAAGTGAGATTCTGGATGTTTAATATGGCACTAATTTGTTTAGAATCTTTAGTATTTCAAAGACTAATATATGTCCTTGATTGAAAAATAACCTGTGGTTATTTTAAAATAATGTTTATTATATTTCTATACAGATGCTGCTCATAAATGTGAAAGGAGACAAATTAACAGCTTCATAAAGCTGTTGATGTATTGCTATTGCTTAAATAAGTGCAATTCTTGAAGGCTTTTATTGAAACTTGCTCAAATGTCCATTCTAATCCCCCTCCTCCTTCTCCCCCTCCCCCTCCTCCCCCTCCTTCTCCTTCTCCTCTTCTATCTCCTCCTGGTTGTCATCTTCCTCCTTCTTTTTGAAACAGACTTAATTTACTTTATGTCTTGTGTAAAGACCCTTATGTGGTAGCCACTACTGGACCCTGAGTTCCCTAAACAGAGACCCTGCTGTGGATTTTCCCATGATAATGAGTGAATTCCTGATAAGGAGATTTGAACACAGTCTATTTCCAGATGTCAGGGGTCAGGTAGTTGTAGGACTTGGAGATAGCATCAATGGTAGCCTTGGCAAAGTTGCTCAAGATGTAGCCCCTTGCTGCTTGTAGCGGTCATTAATTTCTAACCACTGTCTTAGAGTTTTGTTGTGAAGAGACACCATGACCGTGGCAACTCTTATAAAACATTTAAGTGGGGCTGGTTCACAGTTTCAGAGGTTTAGTTCACTATCATCATGGAGGCAAATATGGAGGTGTGCAGGCAGACATGGTGTTGGAGAAGAAGCTGAGAGTTCTGATCCACAGGCAGCAGAGAGAGACTGTTCCACACTGAACATAACTTGGGCATATGAGATCTCAAAGCCAGCTTCAATAGTGACACACTTCTTACAACAAGGCCATACCTGACAGTGTCCAGTTATGGACAAACATTCAAATGAGAGTCTATGGAGGCCCTTCCTATTCAAAATACTTAAAGTACATTCCCAGTAACAGCCCCAGAGCCTACTGCAACTGGAGGTTACTAGGAATGAGCTCCAATGATAAAACTAGAGTTCTACTATTAATGCTTGATGTATTGATGTGAGGTTCACACAAACACACACACACACACACACACACTCACTCACAAAAAGAAATAATTTCTCCACAGTTTTTAATTACATTTTTCTCTCTTGCTTTATAAAGTATACGTGTGCACATGCACGTGTATTAGTGACTTCGTTTAAAGATTTTGAAGCTGCTTTGGGAGATAGACTCTTTCAGACATTTAACCTTTCCTTAAATAATACTTAGATTATATCCATTTTATTGCTCTGTAACTTATCATATCACTGTAATTAGGCTGTGTATTGGGAGGGGACTCTGCCCTCACTGTTTTTCCTGTAGACTCTGAGCTGCTTCAAGAAATGACTTTATTTACCCTTAGTAATTGCCTAATTATGATGTGAGATACATGCATGAGTAAATATACATATATTTAAATTGCAAAGTGAATAAAATCTATCATTTACTAGTCTTCAAAAATGATATTTATCTCGTGTTAGAAGCCGTTTACCATCTCTGGTGTCATTAAATGGTACTGTGTGAAATAGCCCTCTTCTCATTATCCCCAGGGAGACTTTCTGCTTTACATGTTCAAGATGTCTGGTGCTCCTTGATGCCCATTAATCTCCAGAATGGGGGCACAGAACCCCAGTTTTTTCTTTCTACAAGTGTACTTGCCTTGAAACATTACTCCACCACATAGGTATTCTATGGAGAGAAAGAACACCCACTCTGGGGATGTTCACTTCTGAACTAACTTCAGAGTTTTGCTTTTCCAGTCCCTTTTCTGGAAGCTTTCTGAGAATAGTCAAGGCTAAGGAAACTGCAGGCGCCAGTCTTCATTTTTATATAGCTTTGGAAAGTGTAATCCAGTTACTTTGTGCTTGCTCCTGGAAGTTCTACTGGAGTAAGGATAGGAAATTGTCCCCTGCCTACGAGAAATGGACAAAGCCTAGCCACCTTTTTTCATTCCTTGTACAATCACTCTAGAACATATTTGGTCAAATGCTTCATCTGCCTGCTGAAATACCTTGCACCTTCTAGTGCCAAGCATCCCATGGGCACAGAGGGTTTGCCTACCACTCATTTTTCTCTTTTCTTTCATTGCCCATAGCCCAGGAAATATGGGTATGTTATATCTACTCCTGTATTAGTTCATTCCTTTATGCTTTATGTCATTTTATTTCTTGACTGCCATTTTATTAGGAACGTTCTGGACAAACGCACAGAAATGTAATATTTAATTAGCCTGTCAAAGTTAAGGGAGGAGCTCTCTGTAAAAATAGACGAATGTTGGAGCCTAATTATGTGTTATTATATGCTATAATATGACATTACCACATACACAGCTTGTATGTCAGATTCACATTTTTTGGTGTCCATTTTAAAGCTGACAGAAGAACAAAGAATTAGTTTCTTTCAATTAGTTTCTATTTCCCTCACCTTTTTCCCATTAACCCTGAATTTTCTATACATCTTGTTTTATTTTTCTTTACTCTGGAATTTTGTTTTCTTAGTAGTGAAACTACTGCTAGAGCTGTTATCACTGGCAAACTTGATTGTAGCTCTTAAGACCAGATATTTATGTTTACTTTTTTCATGGTTTTGCATACAATGAGAAGTGTTCACTTTTTTGTTAAATATTTTATACAAAACATAAACACTGTTTGCATTCCATAGTGATGGAAACAATACTCAACTGATCAAATTTGCATTGTATTATTGTGTTGCCGTAGAACGTTCAATAAAAAACAACCCACTGGCAGAAGTCGTCACAGAGAAAGACAGAGATGTTCCTGTCTATGCCTCTTCAGCACTGAGATTGCAGCTGGCACGCATGTGGATGCCAGGGATGCTGGGGACCAACTCAGGTCTTTCCCCTTCTCTGGCAAGTAATTTCCAAGTTGTATCATTTCCCCATGCCCCTGCCATCACTTAAAGTCCTGTGAGTAGGTACATGATACTGTGTCACATTTTATTTTATTTCTACTTTATTATATATTTTTTCAGTACCAGGAATCGAACACAGATCTTTATGAATGCTAGGCAAACAGTCTACTGCCGTGCTATATTCTCAGGCATCATTAAAGTTTCTTTTTCAGTACTTATACAATTTCCAAAATAGTATCACCAGCCAGCATTTCTTGTTGCTCACTCCCACCCACAATTGTGCTGTTTCTTCACACATTTCATATTTCTTTGCTCTTTGATATAATAAACTCATATCTCAGGTATAGTTTTTGTTTTGTTTAACAGATATGTTGGGTCATAATTCATATACTCTAAAATGCACCCATTTAAAATTCACAGTTAAATAGATTTTAGTATACTCAGAGTTACACAACCACCATCACACTCAATCTTACAATATCTTTATCATTTCTCAATGAAATCCCAGATCCATTAACAGTCACTCTGGATCGTGCCTTCCTTACTCTCTTGTACCAGGATGTTACAATCTATTTCCTATCTCTATTGGTTGGTGCATGACATACAATTTATATAACCGGAATGGCATCATCCATTTTGCTACTGGCTCCTTTCATCTAGCACATTTTAGTTTTATCCACTTTGAGGCATGGATCCATTCTTCATTCCTTTTTTATTATATAATTTTATTTTTTCACTCTATGGTTACACCTAAATTACTCAGCCATTTTAGGTTGAAGGGCATAGAAATGTTTTCACCTTCTTATTTCAATTAGTAATATATAAAATATCTATATTTATATAACGTATATAAATAAACCTTATGCACAATTTTTTTGCATGATCAACTGTTTTCATATTTAAAATTTCTGTTCACATGACAACTTTACATTTAGACTGCTTAGGAACCATCAAAGTTTTGTTAAATCTATGTTGAATTTATTATGAAAGCTCTCATTTCTATATGTCCTTGTAAACATTCTTGTCTGTTTTTTTTTATTTTGAGAAAAGCTCTCTCTGTAGAGCCTTGGCTGTCCTGGGATTCACTCTGTGGATCAGGCTGTCTCCCAGAGAACAACCTATCTGCCTCTGAAGTACTGGAATTACAGACGTGTGCCACCACACCTGACTCTCTTGTTTGTATTTTGAATCTCTATTTTGGAGGATGCTTCACTGGGGTTTTGGTTTGTGTCTCTCTGATGACACATGACCCTGAGCATCTGTTTCTTGGACATCCGCATCTTGGACAAGGCATATGTACTACTTGGACATCTGAACCATTGAGAAATGTCCAACTCCTTAGCCTACTTTTAATTGTACCATTTCTTTTCTTTTGACAAAATTTAAGAGTTTTTATACAGTCTAGACATAGGTTTCATCGGCTATGCAATTCGTAAAGACTTTTTTTCCAATGCTGTGGTCTGTCCTTTACAAGCCATGCTTATTTTCAATTGCAGAATTATAATTGAGAATGTATATGGTAAAAGTAATGTTAGTTCATGAATTTTGTGCAGTATTAAATCAAGCTAATTAACATATTCATCACCTCAAACGCTTTTTTCCCTGTGATGACAGTTTTAGAAATTTACTTTTGGCAATTTGGAAATATATCGTGCGATATTGCTAACTATATTCATTGCACTGCGAACTTTGTCATAGACATTAAAAACAAAAACCCTTAAAACGTATTTCTTCTGTCAAACGGATGCTTTATATTATTTAGCAATCATCTCTCTCATTCTTGAGTTTGAGTGACTAGTAAGTGATATTGTCTGTCCTCTCTCCGCTGAAACAGACAGTGTAGTTGTATCCTCACATAGGGGCGAGAATACTGACATTTGTACTTTGGGCAAGCTTATTTCAACATTGAACAATGTTCTCCAGTTGCTTCATGACAGGTGTTCTATATGTCTGTCTGTCTATTGTCTATGTATTTTCTCGGCTTGTGTGTATGTGGTTGGTGTGAAGGTGTATATGTCTAAGGTGTTTGAATGCATGTGTGTGTATCACTGGGTGCAACTGTGAATACACAGCACGTATGGAGGTCAGAGACGATTTTAAGACAATGTCTTTTTGTTGCTGAATGCTGTGTTGTACAGGCTCGGAGCTTTGGGGGATTCTCCTTTCTTCATTTCCCATATTCTTGGGTGTACCGGAATCACACATACTGTGCTATGTGTCTAGCTTTTCACATGTGTTGTTGGAATTTGAAGCCAGTACTTCATGCTTGCTTAGAAATCACTTTACCCACTGAGCTCTCTTTTTGACCCATATAATAGAGTCACTGCAAACTCAGTTAGAATGTTATTATATTTGTTAGCTTAAGGTCTATTTCATCTGATATTGGTGTATTCACTCTGGCTTTTGTTTGGCTTGTGATGTTTTATCTGTTACAACCTGCCACATTTTGGATATTAAAATCTTTATAAATAACCTTATAACTATCTCAAGGGGCTATCAAATACTCTTCTCTTTCAACCACTTGTCTATGTGAGACTTTTCTCCATAGAGGTAAATCAAGAAAATCATCACAATATAAAGAATGGAGAAGCACATATGAAAATTTGCTTACAGGTAAAATTCTGTCCTAAGCCTCTAGCCTGGTTTTGTATATCCATGAGACCAATAACATTTTTCCATTTTAAATGAGCTCTGACAAAGCAACACAAAGACAAGATAAAGAAAACATACTAAACCCATGGATGACTGTAATACCTTCTACCTATATCTAAGACATTTAAAGCAGTTTGTCAACCTCTTCAATTCTTTTTATAGTGTCACTTCTTGTAGAGAGCTGTGATGTGCCGCGCCTCAAAGATAGCGCTGGTTTCCGCCTTCCACCCTCCCAACGGTGAGCGCTCCTTGCAGTAAACAAGTCCTTATTTGGCTATGTCTGCCTGGCCTGCTAGCTTCCGCATAGTGACAGCCTATCTACATGACCTACGTGGCTTGCTAGGACTGGCCAGTGCTAGCTATTTAAGTGTGGTGCAGGGCATTCCCCGAAGAAAGAGAGAGAGAAAGAGAGAGTCGGGAAAGAGAGAGTCAGAAGAGGGAGAGAGAGTCAGAAGAGAGAGTCGGAAGAAAAGAGACAGTAAGAAGAGAGAGAGTCAGAGGAGAGAGGGTCAGAAGAGATAGAGGTCAAAAGATAGTATCAAGGTTCCTGAGTAAAACTGCTTGAAGAAGATCTCCTGTGGTCGTGTCTTCCTTGCTGGTTGAGGTTGGGTGCGGCAACTTCTATCAGCTTTGCCTCTTCTTCTTGACTTTTACTTCTTTTGAACTTAATTCCTTAATATTTTCATGTCTTAAGTTCTCTGCTACTTTCAATAAAGTCCATTCTAAATGAAGACCATTCTGTTCTTGGTCGTTGTTTTAAACTTGGGCATCTGTGGCTTTTCCATTCACAGGGAACAGAAACAGCTAACATTAGGATGAAGCTGGAATTCTTTTTTTCTTTTTTTTTTTTTTTTTTTGCAGTGCAATAAGATTGTTCAATTTTTTTTTCCTTTTTTTTGTTTATTAAACTGAGTATTTCTTATTTACATTGCGAATGTTATTCCCTTTCCCTGTTTCCCCGGCCAACATCCCCCTAACTCCTCCCTCTCCCCTTCTTATTGGGTGTTCCCTCCCATCCTCCCCTCACATTGCCGCCTCCCCCAACAATCACGTTCACTGGGGTTCAGTCTTAGCAGGACCAAGGGCTTCCCCTTCCACTGGTGCTCTTACTAGGATATTCATTGCTACCTATGAGGTCAGAGTCCAGGGTCAGTCCATGTATAGTCTTTAGGTAGTGGCTTAGTCCCTGGAAGCTCTGGTTGCTTGGCATTGTTGTACATGTGGGGTCTCGAGCCCCTTCAAGCTCTTCCAGTCCTTTCTCTGATTCCTTCAATGGGGGTCCCGTTCTCAGTTCAGTGGTTTGCTGTTGGCATTCACCTACGTATTTGCTGTATTCTGGCTGTGTCTCTCCAGAGAGATCTACATCTGGTTCCTGTCAGCCTGCACTTTTTGCTTCATCCATCTTGTCTAATTGGGTGGCTGTATATGTATGGGCCACATGCGGGGCAGGCTCTGAATGGGTGTTTCTTCTGCCTCTGTTTTAATCTTTGCCTCCCTATTCCCTGCCAGGGTATTCTTGTTCCCCTTTTAAAGAAGGAGTGAAGCATTCGCATTTTGATCATCCATCTTGAGTTTTATGTGTTCTGTGCATCTAGGGTAATTCAAGCATTTGGGCTAATAGCCACTTATCACTGAGTGCATACCATGTGTGTTTTTCTGTGATTGGGTTACCTCACTCAGGATGATAATTTCCAGTTCCCTCCATTTGCCTATGAACTTGATAAAGTCATTGTTTTTGATAGCTGAGTAATATTCCATTGTGTAGATGTACCACATTTTCTGTATCCATTCCTCTGTTGAAGGGCATCTGGATTCTTTCCAGCTTCTGGCTATTATAAATAAGGCTGCTATGAACATAGTGGAGCATGTGTCTTTTTTATATTTTGAGGCATCTTTTGGGTATATGCCCAAGAGAGGTATAGCTGGATCCTCAGGCAGTTCAATGTCCAGTTTTCTGAGGAACCTGCAGACTGATTTCCAGAATGGTTGTACCAGTCTGCAATCCCACCAACAATGGAGGAGTGTTCCTCTTTCTCTGCATCCTCACCATCATCTGCTGTCACCTGAGTTTTTGATCTTAGCCATTCTCACTGGTGTGAGGTGAAATCTCAGGGTTGTTTTGATTTGCATTTCCCTTATGACTAAAGATGTTGAACATTTCTTAAGGTGTTTCTCAGCCATATGGCATTCCTCAGCTGTGAATTCTTTGTTTAGCTCTGAACCCCATTTTTTAATAGTGTTATTTGTCTTCTTGCCGTCTAACTTCTTGAGTTCTTTGTATATTTTCGATATAAGCCTTCTATCTGTTTTAGGATTGGTAAAGATCTTTTCCCAATCTTTGTTCGTTTTGTCCTAACCACAGTGTCCTTTGCCTTACAGAAGCTTTGCAGTTTTATGAGATCCCATTTGTCGATTCTTGATCTTAGATCATAAGCCATTGGTGTTTTGTTCAGGAAATTTTCTCCAGTGCCCATGTGTTCGAGGTGCTTCCCCACTCTTTCTTCTATTAGTTTGAGTGTATCTGGTTTGATGTGGAGGTCCTTGATCCACTTGGACTTAAGCTTAGTACAGGGTGATAAGCATGGATCCATCTGCATTCTTCTACATGTTGACCTCCAGTTGAATTGAAGCTGGGATTCTAATGGCCTTGCTTTGAACAATTCTTCCTCATGCAAGGACAAATGGTTTCTTGCTTTTATTTTTTTTTACCCTCTCTAGATATGTATTTAATTTGAGCACACATTTTAGTGAGCCTACAGTCCAGTTTACTTATTAAACAAACCTTTGTGTACAGACTTAGAGTACACTGAATTAGTCAGAAAACTTTATTATGTGTATGTGGACACTGCTTTCTTATTTATTATGTATTTGGCCATTTAACATATTTATTAATTATAAATTGTGTTGCTGGGAGTTCTGGAAATGCATGAATTAAGAGGAAAAGACAACCTGTCTTACTGGAGGAAATGTACAATGAAGAGTATCATAGTTTCAATTATCCTGACGTAATTAAACAAACACTAAACCTTACTTCTTACTTGAGGACGCAGTACATAACCATGGGTTTTAAAGCTGATTTTCACAAGTGACAACATAAACTCTTGTCAACATAAACTCTTTAAGTCAATAATTATACCTTCCAGAATATGTAACCTCTTTCTTGAGCACATTAGCAATGCTAACTTTTTATGCTTTGTTGCTTAGCCAGAATGTGGGACACAGACTTTGACTAACAGGACAAATCGTGCACTTTAAGACAGTGTGGCCAATTGGCCTCACCTAACTTTGGATGTGAAAACTACAGAGGAGCACATAAATACATGAGAGCAATATCTCATTCAGACGTAAAAGAAATCACATAATCCTTTGCAGTTGAATAAAACAAAGGATGGGGTGAGTAGGTAGTGTGATGGGAAGAGCTGGACTTTTAAATGCAAGATGAGATGTCACTATGAAGGTGACATCAGCAAAGCTTTGAATAGGAGTACGTTATGAATTTACCTGGGGAAATGCATAACCATTCAGGAGTTTTTCAAGTATTTGTACAGTTTTTCTTGCTATTGGCTTTCACTTATGGTCACTGTAATCTGATAACACACGGGAGATCACTGTCCCTTATTTGGGATTTGTTAGTACTTGGGACCAAAATATTTTACTTAATGGAACAGCCCATGAGCTACAAAGGAGAGGATGTATTTTGCAGCTGCTGGAAAGAATTCTGTAGATTTCTGATATGACCATAGAGTCTGCAGTGCTATCTAAGGATTCCTTGTTAATTTATTTTTGCCTAGATAACCTACATATTAAAAACAGTGGAATAGTAAAGTCACTAGTTCACTAGTAACCTGCATGATTTACTCTTTTCAGTATTTTAAAAAAATCTTATTGAGTACAACAATGTCTTATACATGTCTATTTACACTGTTTTTATTTTCAGGATTGTTTTCATAGTAATAATACAGTAATTTCTACTTATTTTTTGACTAGTTTTGTTCTGATGTCTACTTTACCCAGTGTAAATAAAACTAGTTTTATTTTTGGTTTCGATTTTCTTCATATATTGACTTTCTTATTAAAAAAACTCTGTCAATGTGTGCCTTTGACATTGAGGAATGTTTCTTTTTTGTAAACAACAAATAATTGGATTTTGTTTTGAATTCAGTCAGGTAGTCTATACCTTATGTATGACTGAAGAATTAAGACTTCACATATAGGATTTTTATTCAGCATAATTTTCTGATTTCTGTAATTTTTGTTAGCTGTTTTCTTGATTGCTGCAGATTGAATGATAACCATCTCCCTTTGAATCCTGTGTTGGAACACTTGGTTCCCAGTTGTGACTTGGGGACCTTCTGGAACCTTTGGGATATAGTGTCATGGGGAAAGAAGTATGTTATTGGAAGCTGGCTTTGCAGTTTTATAGAGTAGTCCCCACTCTTGTTTTCTGTCTCTGCTTCCTGTCTGTGGAGAACATGTTAGCAGTCTGCTTCTTAAATACCATGCTGATCTCAGGGTCCTTCTACTATACTTTCTCTATTGATTTTTTTTCTTAGTACATTTTCTGAAATTAAATTTATTATTTCCTGTGTTCTTATGGTAGAAAATGTTTCTTTCTCTTCTTTACGTAGGGTTTAATTATTTAACTATTTTCTGCACTGCCGGCTCGATGATTGTGAATTGCATTATTCTGTGCTTTTTGGAAATATGTTTATTTCTCCATTGATTTTTAAAGACAACTTTGCTACATACAATAAGTTTTGTCTCCAGTTATTTAGTTTCAGGCTTTGAAGTGTTGGGTTTTAGGTCTTTTGCTAAGAGGTCTGAAGTTACTCTGACGAATTGCCATTGTAAATGGATTTATAATTTTTCCTTGGAGCCTTTAGTGTTGTTTCTTTGTTTTGTAGTTTTGGCATAAGTGTAAAATGTTGTGAAGAGGTTTTTCTCTGAAGATGTCTATTTGAGATTCTAAATAGCTCTTGGACTTGAATGTCCATTTATTTGCCTAGATTTGGAAAACTTTCTGGTATAATTTCATTAAATAGATTTTCTATGACATTAAAAATAAATCTCAGTTGAATCTTCTACACTGCAGAATCTCAAGATTTATAATTATGATCTCGCTTCGTGGTTTTTCTTGTTAAATTTTCTTAATTGCTTTCTAAAAGGAGTCTTCTGTCACCCTTGTCTTCCATCCCTATAGTCTGTCTTCTGACTGTCTACTGGAGACACTCTCCAATGTGTTTCACTTGATTAGCTGAGTTTTTCATTCCCAACATTTCTCTTTGATTTTTTTAAATGCAATCCTTTATGACTCTCTCTCTCTCTCTCTCTCTCTCTCTCTCTCTCTCTCTGTTCTCTCTCTCTGTCTCTCTCTCTGTCTCTGTCTCTCTCTCTCTCTGCCTCCCCTCCCTCCCCTCCCTCCTCCTCCCCCCTCCATCCTTCTCCTCCCCCCTCTTCCCCCACCCCTATTCTTTTTCCTGAGTTTCTTCTCTGCAATTTTGCTTTCCTCTCTATGTCCTGGTTTTATTTTATTCTTCCTTTTTTTTTTAAGTTCATCCATCTGGTTGTTTGCTTTCTCTGAAGTCACTGATCATTTTCAGAAGTACTTTAGATTCAGTAATTGAGCAAGATTTCTTGCCTTTTGTTTTCATCATCTTGCTTTCCTGTGTCACACTCCATGCATCTGTTGCTTTGGATACCTTTTTCTATCTTATGTGCGGCTATTCCTAGTGTACACACTACTCTTGTTGGCTCATTCATGAAAAAAAAAGGCACGAGGAGCCCCCCCCCCAAAAAAAGGATGAAGTGTTGGAGCAGCTTATTTCTGGGTTTTCTAAAATTGGAGTCTGCCAGGTGGAGGTGGGGGAGGAAAGTTGAAACTGGTGTCCTGTGTTTCTATTTAGGCCGTTGCTGAACCAGATGCTGCAAAGTGCCAGACATTCCTTGGGGCGTTTTTCCTTCTAGAAGCTATCTTCTCGTTGTATCAGGATACTTTGCTGACCACATTAACTGTGCAGTCTGTGGGTTGGGAAGGCTCTTTTACACTCTCAAGATTTCTGACCTTGTACACTTTGGGGTGGCTAATGCTGTAGTCTGTAGTCTCTCCTGAGTATATTTGAAATAGGAGGAGCCAATACAATATGGGGATCTATATGAGCTAGCTCATTTCTTTAAAGAGCAAAGTAACATACAATGCAACTATAGAAATAAGACTGTGAAAGACAGTTCTGTAGATGAAGTAATTTTTCTTTTTTCCAGGAATTTTCCCCCTTAATGCTCCATAAATAATCATTTATAATTCTTATTTTAGATTGTCTTAACATCGGTAGATGTGACTAGTCTGTATACAAGTGACTAGTTTATTTATCTCTAAGCCACTTTCTTTTTCTTTAACTTTTATTTTTTTTGAGACTCAATTATATGGAAGAAAAGAAATGGATAATTTTGTTGTTGCTGTTTTGTTTGCTTTTCTTTTTCTTTCTTTTTTTAGAAAAAGAGTCATTTTTAACCAAGGAACTGTAAAATGCAACAATTACCTCAGCTCCTTTGTGTTAGAACTGGTAGGAAAGGCCATTACCTGAACTTGGATTTTTAAAATAGTCTCAATTCATCTTGTGATTTAATTTGGTCTATTTATTCAACTTCTTGTGTCCTGGTGCTTGAAACTATTCAATTAAAATAGCATTCCTTCCAATGCAGTAGCTTAATGAAGCTAAATAATTAATAAATGCTAAGTAAATTAATTCATATGCAGAACTGAGGACAGTGTCTAGTATGTAGGAAACTCCGGAATCATTTGTTCATTGTTTTATTAAAAACCACATTCCTGTTTTCATCAAAAGGGTTTTTTGTGCAATCAATATTTCATTTTCTAGTGATCCTCATCTTTTTCCTTTTGTTATAATCCTTGCTAGACGTCTGTGCCAACAAATTATGCATATAACTTTTAGTGAACTCATAAGTTGGCCTTTCAAAAATGGAGAGGACAAAATTTAGCCCAGTGTTTCACAAACTAAAATGCACAAGGATCATTTGAGGATTTTTTTTTAAAGGTGGATTCTCTCTCTTCTGCTCTCTTTGTTTAGAAGGGAAAGATTTTGGCTTTCAGTTTGAGACATTTCAACTCATAGTTCTCAACTTTATTGTTGGGCTTGTGAGGCAGAGCAGGGTGATGGAAGCAGTGGACAGCAGAGATAGAGAGGGAACCGACGATTCCCTTCCCCGTCATCAACTGCTTCCTCCCTCCCAGAATAATCTCAGCCTTTTCTGACGTCATTAGTGCACTGATTGAGCCACAGCCTTTGACATCCAACCATCTCCCCAAGCTTAGGTAACTCAGCTCCCAGTCTTCAGGGAACGCCACAGCTTAACTCACAGCAGCTGGTTTAGGATGATGCCTGAAATTGCTAGCTAACATTACGATGGCCACAGCATCCTTGCCCTGGAGCTACATCTTGTGTGGTAACATGGCTATGACCTTTCTTCCTGTGGTGAATAAAAACTCACTCCTTTTGCCAAACATTTGCACACAATACATTTATGAAGAACAACTTATGGCCAGCTTCTCTACAGACACCTCTATGGCTCTACTGCTGAGTAGAAACCAAGAAACTGATATTAACTAATCAGTCACAAAAGACAGAGGAAAGTTTTCATTATGAGATGTGAGTGTCCCTAGTATACCACTTTCTCATTCACCTCCTGCATTCTTCCCTTCCCACGACTGAAATCTCTGTGCTTTGCCACAGAGCTCACTTCCTCTGTAGAGATGAGGTGACATGATCTTTTCTAGGTACCTTTGATTTTTCCCTACACTTCTGCTTTTCTCTCTTACAATGTACTGTGTCTTTCTCCTGATAACAATGCCTAGTTCTACACAATGCACATCTGCAATGTGGCTTTGCTTTCCTACTTGCCTGACAAAGGAGGCACCTGCACAAAGGAGGCAGCTTTGTGGAGAGCATGCGTTTCTGCTCCTCCTTAAACCTATTGTTTCAAACATATTTTGAAGCAGTAAAAAGGCTTTAAAATAAGGAAGTTATTGTTTTTGATACTATATCAGAAAATTTAGAATGGCCCTCTCGGTAATAGATAAATATCTAACACTGAATTTTTAGAAAAATATCTAAGCCTGTGACTTCATAACTCTAGCAGTTCTGATTTTGTAATAATACCTTATCTCAGACTCGGTTTTATGTGTCCAAAATGATAGCAGTCAGCTAATTTTGTAAATAAAATATTTAGAGGCATCTGTCTAAAGAATAAAGGTAAAACAATGTCTACCTAATTTGTAGTAAATTGTAAATCACTAATTACATAGATCCATGTTATCTCTAATGTGCTATTCTTTGTATAGTACCATATAATTTAGAAAAGGGTTAATGCTCAATTAGAGAAGTTGGCATTGGTAGAGCAATGTTTGTGATTATCATATACAATTTCAGATGATTAGCACATAACATTTCAGTGGAAATATTAACTTTTTAACCTAGTCTGTGGCAACCACATATGCCATTTGGACCAGTTTTAAGTGGTTATGAAACTATAGTAATCTCCAGTTGCAGATGGAAGTTATTTGCAATTAATGTGGAGGCAAAGAGGCGTATCTTTGATAGTCAGCAGCTGTAGCTTAACTTCAACAGTTTTTATGAGTTTAATGTCTATATTATGCACATTGCAATTTAATAAGCAACTATGTAAACTTTCATATGTTAATTTTATGCAAATAATTTATGCACAATATACCCCACCAACTCTGCCTTAATATGGGCGTTTTTAAAATTCATAATACTGTTAGCCACTAGGCAAGTTAAGGTAATTGCAAATCAGTCAAACTGGCGTTTGAAGTGACTTAAATTTTTTATGTTCTCATAACTACTGATCATTATGTTAAACCCAGACAAGAGAGATATGCATTTTCTAAAAATACACAGTAAAAATAAAGTGGATTAACACCTACCACTGATACCTCGGTGAATTGTCATCTGTGCCACTTGGGAATATAGTTTTAGATACTGGCTTACTCCTAATTAAAGTGAGAAGTAGACTCAGTGTTCTCTCAGGTCCAGCCATCCTTTAAAGTTTTATAATTTTATTGAATTTTCCATTGCCTTACTGGTTTGTATTTGCAAATATATGATATTACTAGATTATCTCCTAAGGTCTGTCTTGCAGTGACATTTGGAGAGTATAATCCCATCAGATGAGCGCATCTTTTCACGGATCTTACAACTAAGACCGGTGGTGGGGAACTTTTCTAATTGTTTTTCATGTAAAAATGAAAATCTGAAAAATTAGCTCCTCCAAAATAAACCTCTTCGTGTTCACAGTCTACAAGGTTGTGTAGGCAATTGTTACTGTGAAGAAAGCATTCTTATTAACATGTCAGAGGCTCACAGAGATTCCAAAAACTGGTGAAATTTTTCCTGCTGAGAATCTTTTATTTTTGTGCTTTGTACTCTAGGAGCCTCTTCTCAGCCTAAGCAGTAATTACCCCCTTATCAGAAGATGAAACAATGAGAGAGTTGGGCAAAAAAGCAAAGGATTAATAAGGAAAAGAGAATATTGGCCTGCCTCGTGCAAGTTAATATGGTTAAAAAGGTGTAGTCTAATTCAGGCATTATCCTTCCATGTAATTAAGAGCCTTCCCACTAGACGTTGTTGTCTGCACACTTACCAGCAGGTTCTGTTCATAGATTTTAGAACACTCAGTTCAGTGAACCCATGTGGGTTTTTCCCCTTTAGGAACTTTGATGATGCTTATTTCTCTTTCAAACTTTAATCTCACACTCCAAACTTAGCAGTCTTTTGACAGTTTGAATTTTATTTTTTTTCCTTTCTTTTGCCTATTCTTTTGCCTTTATTTTATTTTATTGCTGCCATTAGGTTTTTTTTTTTTTTTTTTTTTTTGAGTCTGGGCTGACCTTGGATTTACTGCACAATTCTGAGCATGTTTCTGGACTCTTGGTCTTCCTTCTTTTTCCTTCTGAGTACCGAGGCTGTAGGTTTTCATTGCTCTACCCAAGTTTTAATTCCTTTTCAATTTATAAAACATTAATTATTTTACCTGGAATATTAAAATAATAAACTTTGTAATACAATATTCATATTTACTCTCTGGCAATTCTGCCCCTACACCTGTTTCTTTCTTCAAGTATTCTTAATGCTGACCATGTATGCATAATTTGAGTTTCAATCTGCATAGGAGAGAAAACAAGCTGTTTTTTTCCTCCATCTTTATTACATTGGGTATTTCTTATTTACATTTCAAATTTCATTCCCTTTCCCGGTTTCCAGGTCAACATCCCCCTAACCCCTCCCACTCCCCTTCTATATGGTCTTCCCCTCCCCCTCCTCCCCCCCTTACCCCCCCCCCCCCAACAATCCCGTTCACTGGGGTTCAGTCTTAGCAGGACCAAGGGCTTCCCCTTCCACTGGTGCTCTTACTAGGCTATTCATTGCTACCTATGAGGTCAGAGTCCAGGGTCAGTCCATGTATAGTCTTTGGGTAGTGGCTTAGTCCCTGGAAGCTCTGGTTGCTTGGCATTGTTGTTCATATGGGGTCTCAAGCCCCTTCAAGCTCGTTCAGTCCTTTCTCTGATTCCTTTAACGGGGGTCCTATTCTCAGTTCAGTGGTTTAATGATGGCATTCGCCTATGTATTTACTGTATTCTGGCTGTGTCTCTCAGGAGAGATCTACATCCGGTTCCTGTTGGCCTGCACTTCTTTGCTTCATCCATCTTATCTGGTTTGGTGGCTGTATATGTATGGGCCACATGTGGGGCAGGCTCTGAATGGGTGTTCCTTCAGTCTTTGTTCTAAACTTTGCCTCCCTATCCTCCCAAGGGTCTTCTTGTTCCCCTTTTAAAGAAGGAGTAAAGCATCTGCATTTTGGTCATCCTTCTTGAGTTTCATGTGTTCTGTGCATTTAGGGTAATTTGAGCATTTGGGCTAATAGCCACTTATCAATGAGTACACACCATGTGTGTTTGAGAAAACAAGTTTTATTTTGCTCTCTTAGCCACTATTATCTCCTCTTGTTTACTCTTTAGGCCATTTCCTTTCTGTCTTCTTTCATTATATACACATAATGCATATATTATATGTTATATATGTGTTCGTTATATATTACATTATATATAGTCATATCTACTTGTTAATATCTACCTCTATCTGTCTATTTATCTATCTATCTATCTATCTATCTATCTATCTATCATCTAAATAAGTAAAATAATAGAATCGAGAAGGCAGCACTGGATACACTAGTGACACTGGTGCTGGTGTTATATGCAGTTGTGAGGTGCTTAGTATGGGTACTGGGAACTTAACTTGGGTCCACTGTACAGGAATGTACGTGTATTCACTACTAGGCCTAGCTTACTTTATGTAACATGTTGACCTCCATTTGCATACATTTTCTTGATAGCAGCATGAATACTTCTTTATTGCTAAATAATACACACCCACATCCATATATATATATATATATATATATATATTCATTATCCATTTATTGGTGTGTGACATCTAGGCTGGTCTTGTACCTTGGCTATTATGAGGAGTGCTAAAAATAACATATATGTACAAATGTCTCTGTGATAGTCTTTATGAGAGAAGAGCCCACCTTTTGATTTTTTGTAGATTTTTCAAAGGCTAAGAGAATAGGAGGATCATTGCTACACAGTGTGTTATAAACTATCATCTGTTATTCAATATTATTAATAGCAGAGAGTGCCATGGCATTCCTGATTTTGAAAGTATACACGAATTCACTCAGCTATTCAGTTAACCAACTCTCCACCATTGTTATCTGAGAGTGCTTACTGATGAATATTATTTATGTATATACACATTACACATAGGTATACATATAAACACACACATATAAAATCTGTTTTAACTAAGTATAAGGGAACCATAGTCCTCATTTTGAATTTATAGAAAAGCTGCTACTTTCTTAAACTTTTTAACCAGAAAAGTGAACCAGAAAAGTCTTGAGTCATGGTAGAGAATGCTTTAAGTCTTGTACAGATACTGTTCCCTACACAAATTCTATATCTTTTTTTCTTGTAATTTTATTCTTTCTTTCTTTGAAGCAAAAACTGACAGAGACCTGAGAAATAATGGTGCAGGCCCAATCAGTACTAGATGTCTGTTCTTTGCTCTGATCTTCCGTGTTGCAAATGAGGACCAATGATCATGATCATGTATACAGGAGTTTTGCTTTTCGGCTAGAGCAGAGTGGTGACCAGCATCCTTTCCCACTCCTTTTCCTGTCTCTTTGTCTAAAGCAGGCAGAATATTGTGGACAAATTGTTATTGTATTTATAAAGTAAATTAATGTGCTAAAGAAGGCATAGTGGGAAGTAAAAGAAGCAGTTCTCTGATGATATTTTATTTCTACTGTGAACTGCAGTCATTTCCAGTTTTACACTTAGCATGTAAGAAAATAAGTCTTACTAACTGGACATCATGGATTTCTTATGTGTATTGTACAGTCTGTTCCTAATAGACACATGCATACTAGAATATCAGTAGAGGTCACACTATGATAGCATAAATTAAAAAGTTTTCTAGAGTACAGTTTATATTTTAACAACCACATAAGCTAAATGGGAGATGTACCATAAAAGGTTCTGGTTGTAGTTATATGTGCAATGTATTACAAAATATTTATAGTTTGTTGGGGTAGTAGGAGGAGGACAGTGTAGGGGAGGGAGTATGGGAAGGGATAAAAAACACTAAAAACCTTTCATTAGGAACCTAATATTGTAGAAACTTTCATACATATGTACATATATAAACACACATACACAAACATGCTTGTTAAAAAAGATAAAATGGAGTTATCCTATATTGGGTGAACAATGAGTATTCAGATTAATACTATTGATTAGCATATGAAAAGCCCACTTTGAAGAATAGGCTTCCTCTTTTGAATTTCGGTCCCCAAATCCTTAAATGTATAGGCTATTGACAAATCTCATGGTTACTGTCAAGAATTTGATGGTAAGACCCTATTACTGAGGGCACCACCTACTAGAAACAAAACATGGAGAAACTAAGTTGGTACCAGTTTTCATTTTTCGAAGTTGCTAAGCATTCTACTGGAGGAGAAAAGCATCCGTCTACCTGATCATCAATTGTGAACCTTTAGAGCTACAGAAATGATTCGTGCTGGCAAGACAGGGAGTAGTGACACAACTGTCATGGGAGTAAGGGAGTAAGCAAGCACTTTCTGAATGGATGTGAGTCTCACTTACAGGACACCCATACCTGGTACCGTTATTTGACTGAGAATAATTTGTTTTAAATAGGCTGTACTCACTTTAGTGACATTTTTCTTTGTTATTTTCCTAAAAGATAAAACATATTGATCTGTTATGAGGAAAGTTCAGTAACCTTGAACTTTGAAGGAATTCAAGGCCTCTCTGGCATACTATATAAAAACTGAGACATTTTACTGCTATTCACTGAATCATGAGCTGCAATTTTTGTATATATGATTATGGGACATTTTAGAAGAAAAAATAATGGGTGAGAATTGTGACTGCCATGATTTAACTACATAAAAGCAAAGACTCAGTTTATAATTTATGCAATTTCTTCATGAAACATTGGCACACAGGACTCAATGTGGGTGACCTTAGCCAAAATGCCCAACAGTGGGGAGAGGGAACATGAAGAGACCACCTATAGGAGTTTGACAGGTACCCAGTGGAGGAATAAGGATTCCGCCCATGTTCTAAATTTTTGCCCAGAATTGCTTCTGTTTGTCTAAAAGAAATGCAGGAACAAAAAAATGGAGCAGAGACTGAAGTAATGCAGGACCAGTGACAGGTCCAACTTGGGATCTATCCCATGGGCGGGCTCCAGACCCTGACACTATTACAGATGCCATGGTGTGCCTGCAGGCAGGAGACTGCCATGGTTGTCCTCTGAGAAGCTCTGCCTTCAGCTGACTGAGGAAGATGCAGATACTTACAGGCAGCATTGGACTGAGGTAGAGGAGCTCTATGGAAGAGTTATGGGAAGGATTGAAGGGGCTGAAGGGAATTGCAACCCCATAGGAAGATAAACAGTGTCAACTAACCTGAACCCAAGAGAGCTCCCAGAAACTAAGCCACCCACCAGACCATACACGGGCTAGTCCGAGGCCCCTGGCATATATGTGACAGAAGACGGACTGCCTTGTCTGGTGCCACTGGGAAAGATCCTTATCCTGTAGAGACTTGGTGCCTCAGAGATCTGGGAGGGATGGACTCGGAGCAACATTTGGGATGTAAATAAACAAAATAATTAACTAGAAAAAAAGAACCCTTGCTTGCTTGAATGTTTTTTTCTTCTTCTGATTTTACCAATGGATAGGAGCCTATGTGATTTCCAAATAATTATTTATGTTCTCAGAACACGGAGATTGTATGGAATTTATCTGCTTGTGTTAATTGTGAGGTCTTGTAACACGCTTCATAAATTTAAGATATTTAACTGAAAGTGAGGAGTTTATTCTGGGGGGGCGTATTCAGTGGGGGCAGATGGTGATTGTCAGTGCAAGGTGAAAACATACGGCGATGCTCCCATGTGTTATTCACAGCTATTTTTTTTTTTTTTTTTTTTGGTTCTTTTTTTCGGAGCTGGGGACCGAACCCAGGGCCTTGCGCTTCCTAGGTAAGCGCTCTACCACTGAGCTAAATCCCCAACCCCTATTCACAGCTATTATGGAGAGCAAAATCAATAGAGCTGTAAGGAACCTCATGGACGCTCAAAATGCTGCATTTTATTTATGGCACAGAAAATACTGGTACCCAGTGGAAATAAACTGAGAACAAACTGGAGTATTTGGAAGCCTTGTGTCTTTTAGAACGAGGTCCTTCAAGTCAGGAATGCTTTTATTATTAGCACGGAATGGTTAAAGTTAGGACAGGCGGCAGGTGCTGCTCTGATTTAAAAAGGCAGAGCCTCCGTGCTGTTCCTGAGCTTTTAGGCTTTACAATTTTGTTTTGCTTGTACTTGTTTTAAAAGTTGTTTATTTTGCATTAAAAATTTTTTTGTGTGTGGGGTGGTGGAGAGAACATGTGTCCGCATGTACCACAGCACAGATGTGAAGGTCAGGGGACAATCCACAAAAATCAGTTTTCTCATTTTACAGCCCAGTTTGTGGGGTTTGAATGCAGGTCTTCGGGCTTGGTAACCAGCAACCTTACCCACTGAGCCATCTTGCATGCTCATCCTTCTTATCTTAAAAATATGTGCTCTGGAAGTGGCCACTTCTAAACTGCTTGCCCTCTCTTCAGTCTTGGCATTTTGAAAATCTTTCTACTCTTATAGTTTGGGAAATTTTCTATGATAGAATTATTATCACATATTTCTCTGAAACGTTTATGTGACTCCTAGAGGGTACTATATCTCAGTATTTACTGAGAGTTGTTTCTAAATTGACTAGATCATCTTACCAAAATACTGCAACCCCCTTTACATTCAATGCAAGGCCACATGTAGTACCCATTGAACAAGCTGTTAATTGAGAATGGCCTTGAATTCCTGTTTCTTCTGCCTCTACTGTCTAAGTGCTGAGATGACAGGCATGTACCACAGCATTCCTGACTTTTTACTCATTTTAATCATATGCAGGATATTCTCTATACTGTTGGATGTATATGTGTGTGTATGTGTATTCTCTATACACATGGATGAAAGGACATTTGCTGAACATAGCATCTGTTTGCATCTTTAAACTCTCATGAAGACTTCTGTGTTTTGATTAAAAATAGGTAGGACCATCACTACCTTGGAGTCAGTGCCTCCCTTAGGTAGAATTTGTTACTTTATCACTAATTAAAATTGTTTTCCTTTAGGCATGTATCTACCATATTTAATAACATTTATTTACAGTGTGTATGCTTGAAATTTGAACCTCTTGACGGCAGGAACGTTTCTCTAATTGCTTTAGTTGAGAAATTCCTAAATGCATTAGTTTCGGAGAGCAAAGTTGACTTAAGAAGAAAGAGAACTTTGAATCCTGGCTTTGTAGGTTCAATTCTGAGATTGGGTGGCATTATTGGTTTGGTGGTCTTTGGTGAGAGTGGTGACAAAATATGCTGGAGCAAGTGTCAAGACAGGGACAGAGAGGGAGACGGAGATGGGTAAGGAGAGGAGGAAGGGGAGGTAGGAAGGGGAGGAGAAGACAGAATACAAATAAGTCCTGGAGTCTCTTTTGAGGGCAGGCATGTATTCAGGAAGCTTAAGCCTTAGCATCTCATCCCTTCCTATATGCTACAATTCTTTGGAGGTCACTGATCTAACCCACAGTCCTTAGTATCAGTCTGGCATCATACTAGATTAGAGCTTATCAGACTCAAGGGTGAGAAAAAGTATTTTCTCTTTTTCTCTTCAATAGGTGTACCCAATCTTTTGACATTGTAACACTATATTCCATCACTATTGTTTTAAAAAATGTATACTTTTTTTGGTTGTTTGCTTTGTCTGCTTGTTGTTGTTGTTGGTGGTGGTGATGGTGTTGGTGGTTGTGTCATAGTTGTGTGTCTGTGTTTGTGTTTGTGTGTGTAGGCTAGAGGTATAGTTTCATCTTTCATTTTCTTTATTTATTATTTTTTAAGCTGGTTTTCTCATAGGACCAGAACTCACCAAATAGGCTAGGCTGGGTGGCCAATGAGATCCAGGATCCATTTGTTTCTGTTTTCCGTTGTTGGGATGATAGGCACATGCCATCATAGTTGGCTTTTTAAAAAAATGTGGTATCTGGTCATCAAATTCGTAACCTTGTGTTTACAAGTCAGGCAAGCACGGAACTATCTCACTGGCCCTCATAATCTTTTAAGCAACTTTACGGTTTTATTTTGGGTTCTGTTTATAGCTACCAAGCAATATCCATTACCATAGGATGCAAGTTGGACCAGCCAGCATAATTTTAAGCATAAACACAGAAAAGAATATATTTTCCAGTGAAAATGCTTCAATTCTAGTTTTAAGTGCATGACCAATATCTGGTAGAAAAGACTTTTTACAATGAATCAGAAATGAGATGAAAATTTGGACTATTTTGGCAAATAACATAAAAAAACCAAATGGACAATTTGAAAAGGATTATTTAGAAAACTCTGATTTATCTCTTGCAGTTTCTCTAGCATTTGAGTGAAGTGGGAAAAGTCTGATCCTAAAATCTAGGCCGGCGGCAAATGTGTCAATAAAGAAGCTGTGTGGCAAATGCCTCACACTGGTAAGAACAAATCCCACCGAGACTCCCAACAGTAGCTAACTTCTGACTGCTGCCTCTCCCTTGCCTCTGCTATTCAAGAAACCTTTGGGTTCTACCAACGCTTCTGGAGAAATACCTCTCTGTGCTTGATAAATGCAATCCCATGAAGGGCTAGTGAGAGTAGCGTGGAGTCCTCCAGGGAAGTAAGTTATAAGATGGCGGGAAGTTTAGAAATAGTTTAAGAGGAGAAAGTAGTGAGGACGTTAGAAGGGCAGATTTAAGTGGGGGACGTAATGGATCGTTTATTGGTAGTTATGACTTTTTACAAAAACTTCCTGCTTAGTAAGAGACTTCCATATATTAAGAGGCTGATTCCTTAATTCGTTCCCAGAGAAAATATTAAAAGCATGTTCTAGGTGCGTGGGGGTTGTAGTAGGAAGGCCAGAGCATTTTTTTCAAGTTCTTATCGATGGTTTTTTTAATGGTACACAGATAAGCAAAGCCATTACTCTAATGAAACTGCTTCAGAGTCACAACCCAAAGGCTTTAAATGATTGTTTATAATTCTCAGTTAATAAAACCAAAGCCACGACAGAAAATAGATGGTTCTTTCATCAACATTACCTACCCAAAACTCTAAAAATAAACTAAATCAGAGAATCTACAAACCTTCACAAAAATTGGCATTCCATCATTCTTTTCAAAGCTTAAACAACACATAACTTAAATGTCTACATCTAAAAAGAATAGGAGTTTAAACTAATTGATCAGTAACATGCTATAAATTTCTAAAATAATAAATGTGTTTTGAATACTCTAATAGTGTATTTTAAAGTATTGAGGTTATGATTGTGAGGATTTAGCAATGCCATCTTTTTATCATGTTTATTTATATTTGGCTGCATGCACTCATGTGCATAGCTCTGTTCTCTCCTTCTACCACCTCAGTCGCAAGGATTGAACTCGGGGCATCAAGTCTCCTTATGTCCTTGAACCATCTCAATGACCTTAGCAATGCCTGCTTGAGGGAGGCACTGAGGGCACCTTGTATTCCATGAAAAGGATGTCATGGAAACACAGATTAGTAACTGCCTGTCTTGTTTTGCACACTTAGTAAAATACTCTTAGCTACTACTCTCAAAACAGAAATTTTCCATCTGAAAATGTCATTTTTATGCTGGTCAGACAATACAAAGCATCATTTCTTTACTACCCCCATTCTGTTCTCTTAATCTTTCCCATGACAGGCCATCGAAGTAGAAACTAAGGTAGTGTTTAGGTCACTGTGAAATGCTGGTGGCATCATTGTGTGGGCTGGGTCCCACACAAAATGAAAGTGAGAAAAAAAGAGAGACTGCCAAATCAATGCTAGGTAGATATTTTGTCTCTTTCTCTCAAATACCATGACAATGGTGTACAGAACTGTTGTTCTAGGAAGGATTATCCTCCTTTGAATGAGTCTGAAAAGATGATTAAATACTGAGCCAGCAGACTTAAATGAAGTAGCATACAATATTTGTTACTTCCTTTCATTTTCTGTCAAAGATCCAAAAGAAGACTCCAGACCTTTAACTTTATAACCTGGCTCTATATTCTAGTAAAGAGCCAAGGGAATGCACTTACTCTGCGGACACACAATTTTGTGCACATCTTTGGAGGGGGCTGAGCGGACAGTGATCTGGGAGAGTACATAGGCATGCTCAATTCAGTCTCCTGGCCACGGCTTTTCAGATCTTAAAATGGCCCTTGTGCTCCATCAACAAGAATCTCACTGTCATTTGTGTAAGTTTAGTTAATTAATTAATTAATTTGATGTGTATGAGTGTTTTGCTTGCATGTGTGTTGTGTACCATGTGCATGCCTTGTGCCTGTGGAGACCAAAGGAGGTTGCTGTATCCCCTGGGACCTGAGATGCTCTGTGGGGTCTGGGAATTGAACCTCTAAGAGCAGCCAGTGCTCTTAACCACTGTCTCCAATCTCCTGATGGACAACTTTAATAATGATTGAGGTAAGTTTTGGGAAAGTATATTTCCAAATTTATGTTTATTTTTTGAGACAGGGGTTGGCCTCATACCCTGGGGCTGACTTTCGACATCTCACCGTACTTCTATCTCTTGCTTCTTCAGTGCTTAGAGACCATACAGGAGACACTATGCTTAGCTCAGGTTTTTTTGAAAAAACAAACATTTGTACTTTTTAGATTTGAAAAGGTATTGACATCCTTCTGGGGCTTTAAATAAAAAATGATCTATTGTAGAAATTACTTCTCTATATCCAAACACCCAACAGAAAGCAACCTAAGGGGTAGGGGTTTAAGCTGCTCATTACTTGAGGGCATGATGGTAGCAAGGGCAGCATGGGATGTGGCATACGGCCACAGGATTGAAGGCTGCTTTCTTGGCAGGTGGGAGAGCAGTGGAAGATAAATTCCAGCACGCATCTGCCATCTCTATTTTCTCTTTCCTTCTGCCTGGGACAGGCATCCATTGGACAGTGCCACCAGCATTCAGGACAGATGTTCCCCTTCAGTTAATCTTGTCTGTAACAGTCCCCACAGACACACCAAGGGTGTGCTTCACTAATATTTTAGGCATTTTTAAATGAAACCATGTTAACAAAATTAATCATCACATGTATTAGATCAGTGTTATGGAACAGTAGGCTATTAATGAATGATGTTAATCTTGATTTATAACTAAATACTAAAATGTATTCAGAATATCTTCAGGGAACAAGAATATGGACAATGCATTTCTAAAGGAGGGCATTGCTGGGGTCATTGAGATGATTCAAGGAGATAAAGAGACTTGATGACCTGAGTTCAGTCCTTGGGAATGAGGGTAGGAGAGAATAGAGCTGGTCTCTAACATTCACATGCACATGAGTGCACGCAGCAGAACATAAATAAACATGATAAAAAGATGGCATTGCTAAATCCTCACAATCATAACCTCAATACTTTAAAATACACTATTAGAGTATTATATCGTATTCAAAAGCACATTTATTCTTTTAGAATTTTACAGCACATTAGTGATCACTTAGTTCAAACTCCTAAGTTTTTGTTTTTTTTTTTTTTGATATAGAAATTCAAGTAATGTGTTTAAGCTTTGAAAAGAATAATGCAATGCCAATTTTGGTGTAGGTTTGTAGAGTCTCTGGTTTGGTTTATTTTTAGAGTTTTAGATTCACATAGCAGAGAAGAAATTTTCATTTTTCCTCTCTCTTAAAGACAAATGTTTACAGTCTCAAATAACTAGTGATCAAAATTTTCAAATCCCTCCCCTAAGGGCTCATTCCCTCTGTGGAGTGAGGGGGGGTTGTGAGACCCAGGCAGATGGATGATACCAAGGAGATAGCTCTCAAGCATGTTGTCCATGGTGCTCCTCAAAGCCTTCTGCTGCTGCAACAGCCTCCCTTTGGTCTCCAGCATCTTGTTCTACTGCTCCAGGAAGCGTACCTTGTCATTGAAGGAGACGAACTTGTTGTACAGGGATTTAATCTGCTCCTTCTCCTCAGTGCGTGCAGCCTGGATGTTGGGGTCTATCTCCAGCTTCAAGGGGCTCGGCAGGCTCTGGTTCACGGTAACCCATGTGATGCCCCTGACCCCAGTCCCCCAAAGCCTACCAGTCCCATGCTGATGCCCAGGCTTCCCGGGGAAAAGGTGGAAGAGCTGATGCGGGCACTGGGTTCACAAGAGCGGTTGCTGAAGTGCCAGGGACCGGAGGTGGACGTCTTGAAGGATTTCTGAGTCACCCTGATGGACATGGTGAAGTCTGGAGTGAAGGCAGAGAGCTGAAGACAGAGGTTGAAGAGTGAGCTAAGCAGCTGCTTCTAGACCAAGAGCTACCAATATCTCCACTTTTGAGTGTGTCCTTACTCATTTCATGACTTGTAGAAAGTTTCCATGCTTAAAATGTAGGCTCCTGGTGGATTCAAGAGGCTTCTCACTAAGGAAAGTGCTCAGCCTCTAAGCACAGAACCTGAATTGATCTGCAGAATCTATGCCAAAAAGTGGCAGACATGGTGGTGCCTACTCATAATCCAATGTTGGAGAGTTGGAGTTGAGAATGTCTCAGGGTATCATTGGCCAGTCATCTCAGTTACTCAGTGAGCTCTAGACGAATGAGAGAGTCTGACTGAAAAACCTAGGTGGATGACTCCTGATGTACAATGCACGAAGCTAGCCTCTGGCATTCACGTAAGTGCATACACAAACCCTCTTGCCTACATCTAAGGGAACAATGTGGGAAGTATTCATTATTTCTAAAAACAAGGAATAAATTTGATCATTCCAGTTAGCTCTTTTGCTTCCCTCATAGTTTTAATATTAACTCCATCACCCTCATACTTACCAAGTTTATTTCTCAAAGACATAATTAGGTCTCTAATTCAAGGAATGCAAAGTTTTTTTTTTTTATTAACTTGAGTATTTCTTATATACATTTCTATGTTATTCCTTTCCCGCTTCGGGCAAACATCCCCTCCCCCTCCCCTTCCAGGGATGGGTGTTCCCCTCCCACCCCTCCCCCCATTGCTGCCCTCTCCCCAACAGTCTAGTTCACTAGGGGTTCAGTCTTAGCAGGACCCAGGGCTTCCCCTTCCACTGGTGCTCTTACTAGGATATTCATTGCAATCTACGAGGTCAGAGTCCAGGGTCAGTCCATGTATAGTCTTTAGGTAGTGGCTTAGTCCCTGGAAGCTCTGGTTGCTTGGCATTGTTGTACATATGGGGTCTCGAGCCCCTTCAAGCTCTTCCAGTTCTTTCTCTGATTCCTTCAACGGGGGTCCTATTCTCAGTTCAGTGGTTTCCTGCTGGCATATATTCTGGCTGTGTCTCTCAGGAGCAATCTGCATTCACATTTTGATCATCCGTCTTGAGTTTCATTTGTTCTAGGCATCTAGGGTAATTCAAGCATTTGGGCTAATAGCCACTTATCAATGAGTACATACCATGTATGTCTTTCTGTGATTGGGTTAGCTCACTCAGGATGATAGTTTCCAGTTCCAACCATTTGCCTCCCCGAATTTCCAAAAGTCATTGTTTTTTGATAGCTGAGTAATATTCCATTGTGTAGATGTACCACATTTTCTGTATCCATTCCTCTGTTGAAGGGCATCTGGGTTCTTTCCAGCTTCTGGCTATTATAAATAAGGCTACGATGAACATAGTGGAGCACGTGTCTTTTTTATATGTTGGGGCATCTTTTGGGTATATGCCCAGGAGAGGTATAGCTGGATCCTCAGGCAGTTCAATGTCCAATTTTCTGAGGAACCTCCAGACTGATTTCCAGAATGGTTGCAGCAGTCTGCAACCCCACCAACAATGGAGGAGTGTTCCCCTTTCTCCACATCCTCGCCAGCATTTGCTGTCACCTGAGTTTTGATCTTAGCCATTCTCACTGGTGTGAGGTGAAATCTCAGGGTTGTTTTGATTTGCATTTCCTTATGACTAACGATGTTGAACATTTCTTTTAGGTGTTTCTCAGCCATTCGGCATTCCTCAGCTGTGAATTCTCTGTTTAGCTCTGAACCCCATTTTTTTAATAGGGTTGTTTGCCTCCCTGCTGTCTAACTTGAGTTCTTTGTATATTTTGGATATAAGCCCTCTATCTGTTGTAGGATTGGTAAAGATCTTTTTCCCAATCTGTTGGTTGCTTTTTGTCCTAACCACAGTGTCCTTTGCCTTACAGAAGCTTTGCAGTTTTATGAGATCCCATTTGTCGATTCTTGATCTTAGAGCATAAGCCATGGGTGTTTTGTTCAGGAAATTTTTCCAGTGCCCATGTGTTCCAAATGCTTCCCTAGTTTTTCTTCTATTAGTTTGAGGTATCTGGTTTGATGTGGAGGTCCTTGATCCACTTGGACTTAAGCTTTGTACAGGGTGATAAGCATGGATCGATCTGCATTCTTCTACATGTTGACCTCCAGTTGAACCAGCACCATTTGCTGAAAATGCTATCTTTTTTCCATTGGATGGTTTTGGCTCCTTTGTCAAAATCAAGTGCCCATAGGTGTGTGGGTTCATTTCTGGGTCTTCAATTCGGTTCCATTGGTCTATCTGTCTGTCTCTGTACCAATACCATGCAGTTTTTATCACTATTGCTCTGTAATACTGCTTGAGATCTGGGATAGTGATTCCCCCTGAAGTCCTTTTATTGTTGAGGATAGTTTTAGCTATCCTGGGTTTTTTGTTATTCCAGATGAATTTGCAAATTGTTCTGTCTAACTCTTTGAAGAATTGGATTGGTATTTTGATGGGGATTGCATTGAATCTGTAGATCGCTTTTGGTAGAATGGCCATTTTTACTATATTAATCCTGCCAATCCATGAGCATGGGAGATCTTTCCATCTTCTGAGATCTTCTTCAATTTCTTTCTTCAGAGTCTTGAAGTTCTTATTGTACAGATCTTTTACTTGCTTGGTTAAAGTCACACCGAGGTACTTTATATTATTTGGATCTATTATGAAGGGTGTCATTTCCTAATTTCTTTCTCGGCTTGTTTCTCTTTTGTGTAGAGGAAGGCTACTGATTTATTTGAGTTAATTTTATACCCAGCCACTTTGCTGAAGTTGTTTATCAGCTTTAGTAGTTCACTGGTAGAACTTTTGGGATCACTTAAATATACTATCATATCATCTGCAAATAGTGATATTTTGACTTCTTCTTTTCCGATCTGTATCCCCTTGACCTCCTTTTGTTGTCTTATTGCTCTGGCTAGAACTTCAAGAACTATATTGAATAAGTAGGGAGAGAGTGGGCAGCCTTGTCTAGTCCCTGATTTTAGTGGGATTGCTTCAAGTTTCTCTCCATTTAGTTTAATGTTAGCAACTGGTTTGCTGTATATGGCTTTTACTATGTTTAGGTATGGGCCTTGAATTCCTATTCTTTCCAGGACTTTTATCATGAAGGGGTGTTGAATTTTGTCAAATGCTTTCTCAGCATCTAATGAAATGATCATGTGGTTTTGTTCTTTCAGTTTGTTTATATAATGGATCACGTTGATGGTTTTCCAGATATTGAACCATCCCTGCATGCCTGGGATGAAGCCTACTTGATCATGGTGGATGATTGTTTTGATGTGCTCTTGGATTCGGTTTGCCAGAATTTTATTGAGTATTTTTGCATCGATATTCATAAGGGAAATTGGTCTGAAGTTCTCTTTCTTTGTTGGGTCTTTGTGTGGTTTAGGTATAAGAGTAATTGTGGCTTCATAGAAGGAATTCGGTAGTGCTCCATCTGTTTCAATTTTGTGGAATAGTTTGGATAATATTGGTGCGAGGTCTTCTATGAAGGTCTGATAGAATTCTGCACTAAACCCGTCTGGACCTGGGCTCTTTTTGGTTGGGAGACCTTTAATGACTTCTTCTATTTCCTTAGGAGTTATGGGGTTGTTTAACTGGTTTATCTGTTCCTGATTTAACTTCGGTACCTGGTATCTGTCTAGGAAATTGTCCATTTCCTGCAGATTGTCAAGTTTTGTTGAATATAGGCTTTTATAGTAAGATCTGATGATTTTTTGAATTTCCTCTGAATCTGTAGTTATGTCTCCCTTTTCATTTCTGTTTTTGTTAATTTGGACACACTCTCTGTGTCCTCTCGTTAGTCTGGCTAAGGGTTTATCTATCTTGTTGATTTTCTCAAAGAACCAACTTTTGGTTCTGTTGATTCTTTCTATGGTCCTTTTTGTTTCTACTTGGTTGATTTCGGCTCTGAGTTTGATTATTTCCTGCCTTCTACTCCTCCTGGGTGTATTTGCTTCTTTTTGTTCTAGAGCTTTTAGGTGTGCTGTCAAGCTGCTGACATATGCTCTTTCCTGTTTCCTTCTGCAGGCACTCAGCGCTATGAGTTTTCCTCTTAGCGCAGCTTTCATTGTGTCCCATAAGTTTGGGTATGTTGTATCTTCATTTTCATTAAATTCTAAAAAGTCTTTAATTTCTTTCTTTATTTCTTCCTTGACCAGGTTATCATTGAGTAGAGCATTGTTCAATTTCCACGTATATGTGGGCATTCTTCCCTTATTGTTATTGAAGACCAGTTTTAGGCCGTGGTGGTCCGATAGCACGCATGGGAGTATTTCTATCTTTCTGTACCTGTTGAGGCCCGTTTTTGACCAATTATATGGTCAATTTTGGAGAAAGTACCATGAGGAGCTGAGAAAGAACGTATATCCTTTTTGCTTTAGGTAGAAACGTTCTATAAATATCCGTTAAGTCCATTTGGCTCATGACTTCTCTTAGTCTGTCTACGTCTCTGTTTAATTTCTGTTTCCATGATCTGTCCATTGATGAGAGTGGGGTGTTGAAATCTCCTACTATTATTGTGTGAGGTGCAATGTGTGTTTTTGAGCTTTAGTAAGGTTTCTTTTTACGTTATGTAGGTGCCCTTGTATTTGGGGCATAGATATTTAGGATTGAGAGTTCATCTTGGTGGATTTTCCTTTGATGAATATGAAGTGTCCTTCCTTATCTTTTTTTGATGACTTTTAGTTGAAAATTGATTTTATCTGATATTAGAATGGCTACTCCAGCTTGCTTCTTCTGACCATTTGCTTGGAAAAGTCGTTTCCAGCCTTTCACTCTGAGGTAGTGTCTGTCTTTGTCTCTGAGGTGTGTTTCCTGTAGGCAGCAGAATGCAGGGTCCTCGTTATATCCAGTTTGTTAATCTATGTCTTTTTATTGGGAGTTGAGGCCATTGATGTTGAGAGATATTAAGGAATAGTGATTATTGCTTCGTTGTATTCATATTTGGATGTGAGGTTATGTTTGTGTGCTTTTCTTCTCTTTGTTTTGTTGCCAAGACGATTAGTTTCTTGCTTCTTCTAGGTATAGCTTGCCTCCTTATGTTGGGCTTTACCATTTATTATCCTTTGTAGTGCTGGTTTGTAGAAAGATATTGTGTAAATTTGGTTTTGTCATGGAATATCTTGGTTTCTCCATCTATGTTGATTGAGAGTTTTGCAGGATACAGTAACCTGGGCTGGCATTTGTGTTCTCTTAGGGTCTGTATGACATCAGTCCAGGATCTTCTGGCCTTCATAGTTTCTGGCGAAAAGTCTGGTGTGATTCTGATAGGTCTGCCTTTATATGTTACTTGACCTTTTCCCTTACTGCTTTTAATATTCTTTCTTTATTTTGTGCGTTTGGTGTTTTGACTATTATGTGACGGGAGGTGTTTCTTTTCTGGTCCAATCTATTTGGAGTTCTGTAGGCTTCTTGTATGCCTATGGGTATCTCTTTTTGTTAAGTTTTCTTCTATGATTTTGTTGAAGATATTTACTGGTCCTTTGAGCTGGGAGTCTTCACTCTCTTCTATACCTATTATCCTTAGGTTTGATCTTCTCATTGAGTCCTGGATTTCCTGTATGTTTTGGACCAGTAGCTTTTTCCGCTTTTACATTATCTTTGACAGTTGAGTCAATGATTTCTATGGAATCTTCTGCTCCTGAGATTCTCTCTTCCATCTCTTGTATTCTGTTGGTGAAGCTTGTATCTACAGCTCCTTGTCTCTTCTTTTGGTTTTCTATATCCAGGGTTGTTTCTATGTGTTCTTTCTTGATTGCTTCTATTTCCATTTTTAATTCCTTCAACTGTTTGATTGTGTTTTCCTGGAATTCTTTCAGGGATTTTTGTGACTCCTCTCTATGGGCTTCTACTTGTTTATTTATGTTTTCCTGGAATTCTTTTAGGGATTTTTGTGACTCCTCTCTATGGGCTTCTACTTGTTTATTTATGTTTTCCTGGAATTCTTTTAGGAATTTTTGCGATTCCTCTCTGTAGGCTTCTACTTGTTTATTTATGTTTTCCTGTGTTTCTCTAAGGGAGTTCTTCATGTCTTTCTTGAAGTCCTCCAACATCATGATCAAATATGATTTTGAAACTAGATCTTGCTTTTCTGGTGTGTTTGGATATTCCGTGTTTGCTTTGGTGGGAGAATTGGGCTCCGATGATGCCATGTAGTCTTGGTTTCTGTTGCTTGGGTTCCTGCGCTTGCCTCTCGCCATCAGATTATCTCTAGTGTTACTTTGTTCTGCTATTTCTGACAGTGGCTATACTGTCTTATAAGCCTGTGTTTCAGGAGTGCTGTAGACCTGTTTTCCTGTTTTCTTTCAGCCAGTTATGGGGACAGAGTGTTCTGCTTTCGGGCGCGTAGTTTTTCTTCTCTACAGGTCTTCAGCTGTTCCTGTGAGCCTGTGTCTTGAGTTCACCAGGCAAGTCGTTTGTAGCAGAAAAGTTTGTCTTACCTGTGGTCCCCAGGCTCAGGTTTGCTAGTGGGGTGTTGCCTATGAGCTCTCCACGGCCTCAGCAGCCAGGAAGATCTGCGCCGCCCCTTCCGGGAGGTTCCGTGCACCAGGGTTCCAGATAGCTTTTGTTTTCCTCTGGGGTCAGTACTGTGTGCAGCGTGCAGTCTCTTCTGGTTTCCCAGGCGTGTCCGCCTCTCTGAAGGTTTAGCTCTCCTCCCACGGGATTTGGGTGCAGAGAACTGTTTATCCGTCGGTCCCTTCAGGTGCGGTGTCTCAGGCCTGAGTGGATCTGCTGCTCCTGGGCCCTCCTCTCGGGTACCCAGGGCCGTATACAGTTTCCTCCTGGGCCAGGGATGTGGGCAGAGATGGGCGGCGTTGGTGGTCTCCTCCGCTCTGCTGCCTCAGGAGTGCCCGCCCGACCAGGCGGCGAGAACTCCCCTCCAGGGGGCCTGGGAGCAGAGAGCTGCTGAAGGCAGGGATCCTCCGCTGGTCCGGGACTCTCAGGAATGCAAAGTTTAATCAGAACTTGGCTACCAAATCTGATTTTTCTTCTCATTTCAATGATAAACTCTTGCAAATATTTTCTAAAAGATATGTCTATGTCATTAAGTGCTTATTATATTTGATTTTATTTAATAAACATTTGATTTGATTAAAAACTAGTCAAAGTATTATATTATTCCAAGATAGGATCATTCTTTTACCAGAAATGAATTTAAAAAGGCAAATGGACTTTTACTTAAATGATAATAAAAAAATCTTGCAAAATAAAAATATTTGGATACTGGTTTCCAAACTTATGATCTGAGAAGATGAGAATAGAGAGAGATACAGGCTGCTATGGAATATGGTGTCCAAAATATAAAGAGGCTTTTTGCTGCTGTTGTTGTTGTTGTTGTTGTTCACCAGTGATTAAGTTGTGAGATGGCCATTTACAAATCTGTGAGAAAGAGAAGGGAGAACTATAGCCAAACGGTAGTCCTAGTACCAATGAACAGATGGAGCCACAGGTGAGCACTGTGGGAGTCAGGGATGTTATGGGCGGGGCGGAGGAAAGAAAACAAAACTTAAGGCCGGACCAACCTCTGTTACCCAAACAAAGCACAAAACTGACTTAACTGCTTTAGTGCTGGCTTTGAGAGGCAAACACAGAGTGTCAAACAGAGGAGGGAGCCAGGCTTCTTTTGCAGGACTCCAAGTGGAAGCAAGGAGTTGAGGGATTAATAAACTTGTAGAGCAGGGATAAGTTGGGAGAACGTAGTTAAATGGCTGGCTCCAGACTCCCGTTTATTACAGCTTATTGTGATTTAATGAATCGATCCAGGATGTATTATTGTGGCGGATACTTGTGGTTCTGAAAAGGATTTTCCAAGCCTATATCCACCCATGTCTGTTGTAACCATTATTGTTTTTAAGAGATAATTATTTAGTATCAGTAAAGAAACTGGGAAAGCTTGTGGGTAACTTATCTTTTCAGGATAAACGTCTTGTCCAAATATGCTTGAATAATTGTAATGATACACTGTTAAGTTACAGGTTTTTTGACGAGGGCTGTGGCAGCGAAGAATGAGGTGGAAGGAATACTACAGAGAGACCGGCCACAGATTCCTTGCTGTTATACAGAGAAGGGATTGAGCCTCAAATCCCTTGCAGCTATTTCTGTAGACTGCAAAGTCATTTTATTTTAAAAAAAAAATTTTTTCCTGATCATTGTTTCTTCTTTTTTTTCACACAATGTTTTCTAATCACAGTTTCCCCAATGAACTCCATGCCTTGATTCATTTTCTCTTTAGAAAGCAAATAGGCAAATGAAAAAAAAAAAAAACCTAAAAAACAAAGCAGAACAAACAGAAATCAGGAGAATCTCTTTCTCTCTCTCTCTCTCTCTCTCTCTCTCTCTCTCTCTCTCTCTCTCATTCTCTTTCTTCATAAAAGCACAAAATTGGAAACCATAAAATATAAGTAAAGGACCAGGAAGGAAAAGAAAAAAAATCATCCAAAAAGAGCAATATGAGACAAAAATCTCCCAAACTACCATTGAGTTATATTTGGGTTGGTCATGTACGGCCCGGCATGATGCTGGCTATCATGGTTGGTGCCTATCGCCACGGACCAACTAAGAACTTCCTATAGGACTTCACCAACAAAGGATTTATGGACACTCAAGCTTGAGTTCTAAGCATACTTTATCTTCACTAGTTTTACTTAGAATCCTTCTATTCTTCTGTGTTGCAAGGATGGTGGTTTTTATAATTTTTTTCCTGTTTCCTGAATCTTTTTCAGCAAAACGCTAATGGTATGAATGGCCTCAGAGTTCAGTGAACTACAACAGTCACAGTCTAACCTTAAATTTCAAAAGTGAGATGGCTCCAATAGTAGGGGAGGGAGGGAGGGAGAGAGAGGAGAGAGAGAGAGAGAGAGAGAGAGAGAGGAGGAGGAGGGAGGAGGAGGAGGAGGAGGAGGAGGAGGAGAGATGATTATTACTTGTAATACAACCATGCAGCTAATCACTTCTTTTGAAATTCTCTACTTAGTTAGATCCTAAATATAAGATATCCCCTCTGTTTTCTTTCTTAAGATTGTGTAATTGGAACACATGTTCGACCTAAAATCTAAAAGAAGTATAATAATGTTTAATATCCTTATTCTCTTTTAAAGTAGAACAAAAGAAAGTCATATTCAGTGCTTAAAGGTTGTGTGAGTAGAATTTAATAAGAATATAAATCTTGTTTTAAAGCTATTTGCTACTATTATGTTTTTTTTAATTCCTAGGTATAAAAGTAGCAGTGACTTTGAACATGTTGAAAATAATTATTTTTCACGGTGCTGGAGATCAGACTTTGCACTTGGTAAGCAATTGCTATATGATGGAGTTACATCCTAGGCAGAAAAACAGTCTCACCGTGTATAGCCTTGGCTGGCCTACATCTCATTGTACATAGCAGCCTGACCTGGAAATCACAGAGACATGGTTGTCTCTGTCTCCCACGTTCTGGGATTGAAGGTGTACATCACTGTTCCCAGATATTTGTTAAGAAGTTAACGGTATTTTCCCCTCGTAAATTAACTATAGAAAGAAAATTGTTTGCCTATGTCTATACGTCTTCTCGATAAGACAGCTTTTAAAAAGCCTTTTATTAGCTAGCTGTGTGACATCAGTTAACGTGGGCTAATACAAATCCTTTTGAAATGAACTTGTTTAAAAAGAGAATCAATACACTATTATCAGGTTCATGAATTATGGATTTGAGACATACATGCCTGTAAACTATCTTTATGTATATCTAATAACAATAGCCATGGTGCCTCAGGTTTCTTCCCTAAAATGTAAATATTAACATCAATCAGAATGGGTGCCTTTCCTAATGCCATAGGCCTTTTTCCAGTCTGACTGTGTATATCAGCTCATTGGATATCATAGCACCCACTATAAACTCTGAAGTACAATTACAAAGCATCATGGATGCCTGTTTGGGTTTTCAAGGAGAGATACTGTAAGCTTCTGTTTGTTCTTGGCTCAGTCTTGGTGGATTTAGGAGAGTGTGGGTGAGGTGGAACCAGGATGCAAGTCCTCTGCATCTACTTCTGTGATGAGAAAACAAAGCATCTTTTGTTTTTTGCATCTTTTCCTTTGTAGCTGAACATTTGTAAGATTGTAACATACAATGACAGATTCTACATCTTCTTATAAAGTGTGGAGACATTAAAGTTTACATTAGCTACTATTCAAAATAATTTATCAGAAATGTAAGAAAACGTCCCATCAGAAAGAATTTGAAGAAGTGTTGGTGAAAATGTGGTTTAGTTTATACTTCTAGGGAGTTTGTATATGTTAATACCATCCGTTTTTTTTTTTTTTTTCTGAATAAGCAAAAATAACAGAAAGGTACAGGGAAAACAGAGCAGTCTGCCAGCCTTTTCTTCTGAGGGTGAGCAAAGAGAATCTGACTCTTGCATGAAAGGCGAGGCTTTGGCAACATCATCAAAGCTGCTCACCTCACAGGGTAAGCTCTGTGGGGTGCTCATAAACTGGGTAGTTAACAGAATAACTCCTTCCCCCTTCCTATTTCATGAGGGTGGAAGCTTGAAATCAAGGTATCAGTGGGGTTGGTTTGTCTGAATGCTTTGCGAATAAGAGATTTCACACAGTCCTCCCTCCTCATTTTGGGTAGCTGCAATCAATCTTTGCTTAAGATGATTTAACTTTTGGCTTTTACATACTTTTAATGTTTACCTCTGCATCCATATGGAGTTCTCTTCTTGTTTTGTGTCTCCACATCTAAATACCCTGTTCCTTTAATGGAAAGGGATTTTTCTACGGGCTTAGGGAAGTGTGATATTGTCTTAGCTTGATTACAGCTGTATGACTTTATTTCCAAGTAAGGCTACATTTGCGTATTTTAAGTGGACATAAATTTTGAGGGAGATATTATTCCACCTAGTAAATCTCTGGTTTAGGGTGGTCCAGCAAGCATTATAATCTTGGTGGCTCACACAGAAATTTATTTCTTACTCTTTCTGGCGGTGGGAAATCTAACGTGAACTTACTGGGAAATTCCATCCGGTTATGCACCCCTCCTTGGCTCACAGATGGTACATCTCACTGTGTTCTTACAAGATGGAAGAGAGGACAGGGCAATTGTTTGGGGCTGTTTTATGAGGGCTATAACATCATGAAGCTCTATCTACTCATAATCTCTTCACTTCCTGACGGGCTCCGGACTCCGTGCCCTAATGCGATAAGTGCTGTGTTAAAATTCAACATATAAATTTTGGGATAGCACATTCAAGTCACGGGGACTGTTAGGTCACAAGGCCAGCCCCCAAATGACAGTACTGTTGGCCACAACAGCTTAGCCTCCACCTTAATTTTTTTTCCTCCCAGGAAACAGAAACCGAAAGCATTTCTCAGAATCTCTTAAAGGGTGACTGAACGCTGCTAACCTCAACAGGTCCAAAATAGTCCCCTAACAACCTTGCCTTTCCGGTGGTCAAACAGCCCCACCCCCTGCTGTACAACCTAACCTGCTATAAACCCTTACCCGCTTTTGCAGCTGTTGCTGCTCTCCACTGTCCTGGGAAGCTGGACTCTGTATTTACTTTTCTTATTTTTAATTAAATTTTCTTTCACTATGTGGCTGTATTTTGGGGTTTCTTACTATGCCTATTCTAGCAACTTCCCTAGATGGTTTGATTTTAATGATCAGCATAGCGTGAATTATGTGCGAATAATATAATCCTATAGGAAAGTCACAGTTAAAGCAAGAGTATGCCGTTGGATAGTTAATTAGAGCTTTTAGGCTGTGCTGTGGTCTGTATTTTCTTCACTCTCTGTTTATGGCACAACAAGAAGTCATTTCACAGTCACTGTTTCGGTAAACAATGGAAGAAGTCAAATTAAGTAGAAAGTGTGTTATTTTCACATGCTCATTGCCTTGGCAGAGCAAACCTCTGATTCCTGATGCAAACTCCTCCAGTTGGAAGGAGTCTACCCGTCTGTATCACTGCTTAAAACCTCACTGGACAGCTTTGTCAGTGGGATGTTTACAAGTCTCAGGCTTGGGAGTTGCTGGCTGGGGTTGTCATTGGGAAAGTCTGCGTGTGGCATTTGCTCTAAGTCACAGGTTACTGTCTCTGCTTCAAGGTACAATGTAAAAATTGTTTGAAAACACTTGCTGACTCTAGGTGTGCTTTCACTGTTCTCATCCGTTTCCTGTGAGAAAAGGGAAGTATCCCCTACCTGCATAATTTGTACCTTTGAAAATATTCAAAGGTAACATTTTTCGTAGAAAGTAATTTTGTTTTTTGACATTACTACTAGGGGGAAATGCAATGTCAGAGATGTTATTACTCATGACAAAAGACCTTTAAGGAATTGTCATGGGCGTTTGGAAAGATGGCTCAGCAGTTAGCAGCACTTGCTGCTCTTCCATGGGAAGTAAACAGGAGCTCCTATTTCAGGTGACTCAGAATTGCGTGCAACTCTAGCTCCAAGGAAACTTACAGTGTTTTGCCCTCTGCAGGTACTGAAACAACACTGGCACACAATTGCATAGATACACCCAATCACAAAAATAAAAATAAATTTGGAAAACACACAAGAATTATCATGCCCTTACCTAAACAAACTTAGAAATGTAACTATAATACCCCAAGCCTGTTCTAATAAGAAATATTACTGTTGCATGAAATTATTTTCATAAAATTGTTCTGAAAGGGTAAAGCAATTAGAGAAATAGTCAGAAACCATTAACAGAAAAGACCATGAAAAATATACCAGAATTAAGTATATTCTGCAAATGCTTCTCCAACTTTAATGATCTGGAATTTTAAGGCATTTAGAAAAATTAATAGCTAACAGTGTTTAACAATAAATGTGTATATATATAATATATTACATATATATTATGAATATACCACATATACATTTAGTGGTATGGTTTCTTTTTGTACCATTTCTGTATCATGTATCTATATACATACATCCCTTTCTTATCTTGAAATGTGTTTGAAGCAAAAGAAATAAGAAATATCAAGTCTTTGAGAAAAGACAAGAGCAATTACTTTGCGGATTAACCAGCTAATGTTTTACACCATGTTTTTTTATGGGAAATTAAACGCTATTTCTTAGACAGCTGGGCCTTAAAACCTCTGAACACATGTGCTCCAATCAAGTGTCATTGCTATGCACTTCCATAGTGATACTAACACTCAACCTTGTCAGGAAGCAAGGCTTCAAAGCTAAGTGGAATAGATTAAGACACAAATACGGGCATGTTTAACTAATATTAATAAAACATGTCCTACCTCATCACTCTGAGGTTTTCCTCTAAGGCAAATATTTAACATGTGCAAATTCATCAACCTATTAAAATTCCTAGATAAGAAATGAAGTTCTAAAACAGGTTTCTTCCTCACTGAGGGGACGTACATGCTTCAAAGCAGTAGCTTTCCTGCTGATGAGTGCAGTACTCAGACTCTCTCCCTGCTGTACAGTTTTAACAACCTTTCCAATACTATGATACTATTCTGTATGATTTCATAAGATGTGTATTTTGTGATGGCAGTAGCAGATTCTTTTGGTCAGCTTTGAGTTGGTCGTTCAAGCCCCCAGGACAACTGCTCCATCTCCTGAACTAGATGGGTACCCTAGGAAGTAACCTTGCTGAGTGATATCAGTGTGTAACATAGCTGTGTGAACCCCATTACCCCAGAACCCCAGGCCATTTCTGAGCCTGAATCTCTACAAGAAGCCCAGAGCATAAGACAGCTGCATACCGGTTCCCTCTGCTCCGAGTCCAGAATACTGGCAGCATGTGGTGTGGGTGAAGGGGCCCATACCGAAGAGTGTGGCAACACAATACATCTTTCTATCGTTGATAATACATCTTTCTGTTTTTATTCATAGTATTTCTTTCATATAATAAGCTTTGATCATGCTTTTCCCCTTCTTCAACTCCTCTTGGATCCTCCCCACCTCTCTATCCACTCAACTTCATAAGGAAAACCAGTCTTCTCCAATGGAATGTCATTGTTTATATTATGACAATATTGCTAATATTTTATTTATTTGTGTCAATTGTTTTCATTTCCAACCATTGATTATAGCTTAATATAGGTTGTTTATACTAAACATACGTTTACTGCTTAATTTTTTTGACATTATAATTTAATTACATTTCTCCCTTCCCTGTTCTCCTTCTAAACCCTTCAATATACTCCTCTCTGATATTTTTAAATTCATAGCTTTTTTACATTAATTCTTACTGCATGCACATATACATTTATATATACATATACATCCTAAAGTATAACTTGTTGAATCTGTATGTCTATGGTACATATGGTTTCGGGGCTGACTGTTTGGCACTGGAATTCAGCTTTTTGTTTGTTTGCCTTGAAACACGGTTTTTCTATGTAGTCCTGGCTGTTCTAGAACTCCCTGTGTAGATGAAATTGATGTCAAACCCACCTATACCCACCTGGCTCTGCCTTCTGGGCGCTGTGACCAAAGGTGTGCACCACCAGCACTCCTGGCTGAACGTCATCTTTTAGATTCAGCCTACAGTCTGATTTTACAGCCTGTTTGTTTTATAGCATGTTTGGTTTTTGTTTGTTTTTTTTGTTTTTTGCTTCATAGTAAACCTAACTGGCATGATTATAGCAATTCCTTTTATATGTACAATTTTTATTGATTTTATTATTTTAATTAAGTTTAAAATTTTCCTTTGAGACTCTCAGAGCAGAGTTTTCAATCACGTAGTTTACATCCTGGTTCATCCCTTCAACTCCTCCCACATCTCCCCAGTGCCTTCTCAAATTCACGACCCCTCCTTTATTGCTGTTAGATATATTCATATGTATGCAAAAGTATACACACACCATGCTAATTCCACTTGGAGTTGCTTCTAAGTGTTTAGGGCTGGCTACTTGGGACTAGATAAGCTATCAGAGGACTCATCCAGGACAAGACTGATTCCCACATCTTCCTACAGTTTTGCTTCCCCACCTACTTTGTTACAGGGATGTCTAATGCTGTAGGTTCCTAGGACTGTTGAGCTTCTGCAGCAGAAACTAGACGATATGAGTTTTCTTAACTTGATAAATAAATGATTTGTTTTCTCAGATATCTCAGGCCGGCCATCTGCTGTTTCTTTTGTTCTCTCCTGTCCTTTACTGATCTCTGTGCTTCTCAGGTTATGTGTTAAAAGATCCTGTAATTGTAGATTCGCTCGACTTTGAGGAGACTGTGACGTTGTACGTGTATTTGGTGGAGAAATTCAAATTGAATGTAAACGCCAGTGTCTTATCAAGGGGTCTAGAAGAGATTTGCTCAGTCAGCTGAGCAAAGTACTCAGTGCACACTTCAGAGTAGACTCGCCTCTGTGCGTACTAAGAACATCCTCTCTTTACTGCCTTTTCTCAGTCCTGTAGCCCCTGCCTGTGTAGCCACTTGCCTTGGAGTTAGACAAGATTATGTTCTGCTTCTCAGGAGAAAGAGTTTTTCAGTTCAGCTCTGCAGGCAGATTTTTTCCATTATATGGCTATCACTTTTCCTCTGTAAGTCTTTAGAATGCATTTTCTGGCTACATTAAGCATGTGGTGTTCCTAATCAACCTTTCCATGATCCATGTAACCGTTTTTAAAACTTAGAACAGATAAATGTCAGCATTAACATTCCAGGCTTGAGTGCAAGGGCCAGTGGGATAAAGTTCAGGTCAGTGTGTTGTAAATTAAGGCGACTGAGTGGACGTCTTATGAGGACACCTGTTTGTGCAGGTTCACGCGTTGTCAGCTTCCTTTCTGCTTGTATGGGTCCCATTCTTCTTAGTCCCTTCTCTTCCTCTCCTCTCTCCCCACCTTTACTTCTGTTTCTGTCTATTTTCTCTATTAGGTACAGTGTATAAGTTTTCATAAAACATGTCTGTCCAATTAGAAATATACAAAGGGAATTCTGGTAAGTTTAATCATATATCTGAATGATAATTAAAAAGCACAAATGAGTCCTGGAATATGTGGAGGAGTTGCAGCAAGCTCTCCAAGTATGTAATAGTGTTGAGTTCTGAGATCATCACCGGAGATGGGAAAAGCCAGGCAGAGGAGAGGAATCAGGGTCTGCCACATTTCCCTGAACACAAACAGCCTCCATTGATGTGTGGTGAGCCAATGCAGTCCTTGCAGACAAACCTAGTGTGACATCACTGAATCTCATGCTGACTGTGCGAGATTTTCTGTTCCTGATATTTACAATATGGAGGTATGAACAAATTTTGAGTCCAGGAAGCCTGTGCTTCTAATGTCATATCTGGAACACATTGGCTATAGATATTTTGGTGCAAGAACACAGATTAAACTTTTTAATATACAGAACCAGTATTATCTTTACTTTGTTATGATACTGAGAACTTCATTTTTATAATAAATACTCATCAGAGTGAAATTCAGTCTAGTATTTATCTATAACCAAAATTTTCAAGCTTATTATCTCTCTCTCTCTCTCTCTCTCTCTCTCTCTCTCTCTCTCTCTCTCTCTCTCTCTCTTTGTAAACTGCTGGAGTCAGCAGGCATTCTCTGGTTTATATTTTTCTACATTAGTTTATGATAACAGATCTTACTCTAAGAAATTCTTCTATACAATTCTGAGGCTCTGTATTCTGTACTCACTTTGCTGCAACTGCACCCTTGTCTTTGCTTGAGTTCCATTTCAATTTTTATCTAGAAATACAGTACTAGAGAGAGGTGGGGAGGATGTGGGGGCCAGAAGTCAAATTCTGGCATTGTTCTTCAGAAGATGTCATTCTTGTTTTTTGAAAAATGATCTCGTAGTGGACTGGGCCTCCCTGATTCAGCTAGGACTGGCTGGCCAGAGAGCCAAAATGACACAGTTGTCTCCAACTCCCAGACAATGGGAGTGCTCCTCCTTATGACTGGCTTTCTACATGTACGGTGTGTGTGTGTGTGTGTGTGTGTGTGTGTGTGTGTGTGTGTGTGTGTGTGTTTGTGGTTTGTGGTGTGTGTGTGTGTGTGTGTTTTTGTGGTTTGTGGTGTGTGTGTGTGTGTGTGTGGGGGGTGTTCATGGTGGTTGAGCTGAGGTCCTTACGCCTACATTTGCAAGTACTTTAGTCACTGAGCCATCTCCTCTGCCTTTGTCATTGTTCCTTGATTGTAATAGATATATTACAAATGTTAGTGTACTTATCGTAGATACCCACTAAGTGTTTAAGTTTGTAAAGAAAAATAGTATCATAGCCACAGTTTTAATCTTCTGAGCATCCAGTATTGCCCAATGCCTTCAGAGCAGTGGGTCTAAAGTACAGGCTGTGGATTGGCAGCGTCACTGAGTCTGAGTACCTGCACAGTAGTTGAAAGCCCCACACGCCCTCCAGTTACTTCTATCAGCAGCTAACATTTGAAAAATGCTCTTGTAAGCTTCAGAAAATATTTGTTGAATGGATAAAGGTACAATAAGATGATAAATACATTTGATTTTAAGTAAAATATGACACTGTAATTAATTATCTCTGCTGCTGAAGCAAGGGTGATGAGACTCGGGGATTATGGAACACCTGACTCATGATGAGAACAAACATGATTCCTCCACTTTCTCGCCCTGCTTCCGGGATGCTGCCTCTTGGGAACACATGAGGCATGAGTGCAGCAATTGAGCATGTGTGCTTAGAAATACATTGCACACAGAGGAGAGAGGTTTGTGGTGTTCATTTGACCTTTTTCCCAGTGTAAAACATTTCTGAATTGAACATACATGCAATTCCTATAGAACTCTGTTAGAATAGGGAGTTGCCTGACATGTCTATGGGGGTGTCTGAATTTTGAATTTCTGACAAGCTCTCGATGGATGTCACTGTTGCTGGGGTTACTTTTCTAGGCAAAGGGCTATAGCATACATGGGTTTGAATTTAACAGGCCTACCTAAGCAACTGTGCAAACATGGACGGGACTTCACCCGTGACGTGTAAATGAGGTATAAACATTCGCATTTGTGCCTGGCAGTAAAAGGTTGTTTAGTAGTCAAATAAAAATTGACAATACAAATCAAAACAACTGCCAGAACGTTGTGGCTTCACGTTCCTGCTGTCTCTGCAGACTGGGATGTGAGTGGTTAACCCTTCGCTCATGTATTCACTTGGACTGTGAAAGCAATAAAATCGAGTTCTGCTGTCACCAGTTTTACAGCTTCTGCAATTTTAGCTTCAGTGTCTGCCACTGACCCGCAGCAGCTCAAATCACAGGTGCAACTTTTTGAAAATTGAGCCCATCTCTTGGCACCACCCTCATAACAAACAGGAAGAAAGCCGCAACCCACAGGCTAAACACATTTTGTTTTCTATATTGTATATTAAGGCCTTCTTGTCCCAGAGAGCCATTTGTCTTACTGCATTTGGATCTCAATGCTAGACACTTAAGTAATTCATCTATTGTTCAGGAATATGTTATAAGTATCATTCATTAGCTGAAGAATTTGGTCTGCATATCACATGACCGTTAACATCTACGAAAACCTATTTGTTTAAATTATATAATATAACGGGACAGACTTTCTCTTCAATTTATATATCAGAAGACAATCAATTATCTACTTTTATTGTTTGCCGAAAGAGAGCACTCACAGAGATGAATTTCTGAGTGGCTGTCAGGTCACGTTCTGAAAAGTATTTTGGGAATTTCTGACATTTGAATATAACAACAAATATTCACACTAAAATGTAATGATTCCTCTAAAAAAATACATGCTTCAAATCCAAAGAATCATAGAATTATTCCTAGAGAATATTTTGAATGACAATAGTTTAAAAGGGAAAGATATGTAGATACTATGAATATATATATATGTGTGTGTGTGTGTGTGTGTGTGTGTGTGTGTATTGAAATTATGAAAGAACAGAAAAATAAATGCAATTTTCTGAATATTAGGTCTTGACAGGTTTTGTGAACAGAGAAAATACAAAATATTTTAAAAATGATTTTGTACTTAAGATCCATAATTAGTACTCTGATTTTTCTTGAGTGTTAGTATATGTTGGGTTGTTCCACAAATTTTTTTCTTTACTCTAAGAGCTTGAATTTGTTTTTCTGTTATGTATTATTAGAAATTAAGTCTGGACTTAATTAATATGGTCTCTAATAATGATATTGGTGTACATTAAGTAATGCTTCTACAAGGAGTCAATGTGTAATATTTATCCTAGACAGCTATATTAATAATTAATTTATCACCATGCTCTAGAGACAGACATATGAGAATAGCTCAATATAAAAGCTCCTGTATTCGGTGGAGAATCGACATTCATGTGTTATTTTCTACAATTAAATTAACATTGAAAATAAGCAGAAAGGTAGTTGTGTTATTTTATTTTTGTTTTAGAGCTATATTAACTTTTCTTTCTTTCTTTCCTTTTTAATTTGAGCCATCTCACAGACAGGCTCATACTCTGAAGCCTCAGTTGGCTTAAACTCCCTGTGTAGCACAAGCTGGCCCTGACTGCACAGGAGTCCTGCCCAGGTCTATGAGTGCTGGACTGCACATATGGGCCTTGTCTTAGTCAGGGTTCCTATTCCTGCACAAACATTATGACCAAGAAGCAAGTTGGGGAGGAAAGGGTTTATTCAGCTCACACTTCCATGTTGCTGTTCCATCACCAAAGGAAGTCAGGACTGGAACTCAAGCAGGTCAGGGAGCAGGAGCTGAGGCAGAGGCCATGGAGGGATGTTACTTACTGGCTTGCTTCCCCTGGCTTGCTCAGCTTGCTCTCTTATAGAACTCAAGAACAGCAGCCCAGGGATGGCACCACCCACAATGGGCTGGGTTCTCTTCCCTTGATCACTAGTTGAGAAAATGCCTTATAGCTGGGTCTCATGAAGGCATTTCCACAACTGAGACTCATTTTTCTGTCATAACTCCAACTTGTGTCAAGTTGACATACAAAACTAGCCAGTACAGGCCTCCTCTAAGGGATGGAAGCATATTGTTAATGCTCTTTAGAAAATTTTTCTGTTATGAGTGTTTTACTGATACCTTTATTCTTAAATATCTTGGGTCCCATACTTTGAGTTGTTATCCTGAAGCATACAAACATTATTTTAATTTAGTTCCCTTTATTTAATAAATACTTCCAAAGTTTTCTTATTTGTATCCCAAAACTGAATTAATATCTTATTCTCTATTGGTTTCCCAATAGCATATGCATTATTACATATTTGTAGGTATTCATTTTTTGGTTAAATATAGTTAGATGATTTCTATGTTTATCATCAGGAATACTGCTATTCACAAATGGTTTGTATTGACTTTCTTCTTATTGTTTTTATTTATCTCCTTTGGAGGAAAGGTTTTAGCTTATAGACTTGGCTACTTTCAAACTCTCTGTATAGCACACTATGACCTGAACTCTCAATCTTCCTGTCTCAGCTTTCCAAGTGTGTATCATCCCACACGACTCTCTGTACTCTCTTAACTTAGAAGTGCATGATGTGACACAATGCTGTTGCTTATGTTTAGCCTTTTTTCTTTTCCTTTTTTGAAGCATGTTGGTGATCTTATTTTCTAGTGTTTTTTAACCATTAAATTCAAGTATCTGTTTCTTTAGGACTATAATGTATAAATTAATTAAATATTCATGATGTATATTTTAAGTTATGGAAATGTTAGTATTTGCCTTAATATATAGGTCCTTAAATGTTAGCATATTTAAATTAAAACATGCAGATTTTTGCAATGTAGCTGATAGACCTAATAAGTATTTTAGCAGATTAAAAGAGAAAGAGTTTGAAGGGACTTGAGACCCCCATATGAACAACAATGCCAACCAACCAGAGCCTCCAGGGACTAAGCCCCCAAAGACTATACATGGACTGACCCTGGGCTCCAACATCATAGGTAGCAATGAATATCCTAGTAAGATCACCAGTGGAAGGGGAAGCCCTTGGTTCTGCCAAGACTGAACCCCCAGCAAACATGATTATTGGGGGGAGGGCGGTAATGGGGGGAGGATGAAGAGGGGAACACCCATAGAGAAGGGAAGGGGGAGGGGTTAGGGGGATGTTGATCCCAAAACCGGGAAGGGGAATAACAATCAAAATGTAAATAAATACTCAAGTTAATAAAGATGAAAAAAAAAAGATTGGTCATTTAAAATTAAATGAAAAAACCTATGTTTATGTTCTTGACATGATTATATTGTGTCTTCAAGTTAGTATTCATGATTTACTTGGTGTGCTTTTCTTAAGTTGTGAATTAATTTAGTACTACCATGTGTTTCCTCCTATTGGTTAGTGGAAAGAATAACCAAAGTCATTTGGTTAATAAAATATTTCCCCCAATAGTAAAGAGAAATGTTTGTTATTTCCTCTTATTCTTTGTATGCAGAAATTCTAGCACCTAGTGAGCATTAACATGTCATTTGCTCGATTAGAATGTCCATAGAAAATGCATTCACAATACCTATAGGCGAAACTACATAGCCAGTTATTCACAGTTGCAGCCATAAAGGACCTCGCTGAGCTCTCTTCTATAAAGTTTGCTTCCTAAGTTTTTTTTTCACCAAGAGCAGGGCAGACTGGAGCTGAAAGGCACTCAATCTGACTTCAAGGCTACTGAGTAGACACTCCAATGATGCAGACATTGAAACAGGAACTCTAATAATCTTTTCCATGTGTTCTCTACCAACTTCTCCTTGTACAATAGTGACATGCTGAGAAATGGAAATAGTTCTCCATGGGAACTTGATAAACATGGCCTGTTTGCTGTAGGGAGAGGCTGCTGTCCCTGTAAGAACAGTTCCAAGTTGATCTCCTGTGCCACTGCTTCTCAACTCGAGGGTCATAACCCTTTGTCAAACTTCTATCTCCAAGAATATTTACATTATGATTCATAGCAGTAGCAAAATCATAGTTATGTAGCAGCAGAGAAAATGATGGTATGATTTGGGGCTAACCTCACAATATGAGGAACTGTATTAAAGGCTTGCAGCATTGGGAAGAACTACTGGGAAAGGGAAGGGGAACCATGTAATTATATTATCAAAAAGTTTAAACAGGATTAAACAGGACCTGTGAAGTCAGTTTCAAATCTGCCCAGGTTTCTCTTTATAAAGAAGAGTTGACTGTGCTCAGTGTGTACCACAGGAATGAAGGAGTCCTGGACTTCATATTATAAGACACTTCAAAGTAAACTTCAGAGCATTAAATAACTACACAGAGACCTTTGTCCTTGTCACATTCCAGGACAGCGTCCACTCCATCGGTATACATCCTTGCCATGCTTGAAGTTCTTTTTTGTTTTTATTTTTATTGGAAGAAAGAGATAGTTCAAATTTCCAGTAGCTGCAGGGTACCACAGAAGAGAATGTGTGCATCTGCCTTTTCTGTGTTTTACTTATAACAACAGGGCTAAGAAATTCATTTGTATATTAATATAGCCCTTTATATTCTGTGCTGGTTTCAATATGCTAGGCCCAGACTGGTGCCATTAGGAGGTGTGACCTTGTTGGATGAAGTGAGTTACTGTGGGGGTGGGCTTTGAGAACCCCCTCCTAGACATATGGAGACAGTCTTCTCCTGTTTGGCTTTGGAACAAGATGTAGAACTCTCAACTCCCCCAGCACCATGCCTGTCTGGACATTTTCGTGCTTCCTGCCTTGATGATAATGTACTGAACCTCTGAACCTGTAGGCCAGCCCCAATTATGTTTTGCTCTTTATTCGAGTTGCCTTGGTCATGGTGTCTTTTCACAACAATGGTAACCCTATCTAAGACATATTTTAAGACATATAATATGAATACAAGAATGCAAAAATAAAAAAAATGGATTCAAGCAATAAATGAATACAGTTTTGTTTCACTCAGCATCTATTTAAGGCAGTATTTGTAAAGACTTCAGTTAAATCAACATTCCTAACTGTTTTGATTATCTTTATGAAATTGTCTACAGTTAGGTTATATAGACTATGAATCAGATACAAAAGCAAAAATCTATGGGGAAGTTTATTCCAGAACAAAAATTCAACATAAATGCCCACAAAGAAAATCATGTGTGCAGTCACAATTCAGAATATGAACTTGAGAGCAGGCTGTTGGCATTTGCCTGTCACGACAATCAGCTCTTGTGTCTATGGAACCACATCTACTAAAAAATATTGTTCATCATTAGCATGATGAGAGGACACGGCTCAAAATTCCAAACCAAGCTGACTCTCCTTGAGCCTTAGTGATTGACACTGTGGAGGTTGTTATGTCTAAACCCATAAGGAGCAGACTCAATACTCTTTTTAGTCAGTATCTAAATTTATAAATTATTAATTGAAAATATTAACACCAGGTCCAAAGCTAGAGTCCATTCAAAGGATTAAACAGAGAACAATAGTTATTGCAGAGAAGATATTATTTAATTATGCCTTTTTATGTGTTTAGGGTAATAAAAATAATATAATAATAAAACATAATAAAAATGACCACCACTGTAGCTGATCTTTGGTTCCTTTATAGGTTCTTCTTTCTGCTACCCTTTTCCACTATTTTTCTGTCATCCAGAAAGAAAGATAGAAAGGGAAGGAAAAAGATCCCTGAATAAAGCCAGGGGTCAGAAAGAGCCAGCAATATTGTTAGACTGCTTCCTGCTGATTAGAAGCATTGAGTTCCTTGGGGCCAAGCTTGGTCTTTGACTTTAGGATATCTAATTTCTTCTTTGTGAATGATTACTTAACATGCCATGACCAACAGCAACCAACAACTAACAATCGACCACTCGCCCACCACTCCTTTTGGGGCCTGTCTTAGGGAATACATACATACATACACACACACACACACACACACACACACACACACACACACACACACACATATATATATATATATATTTTACTTGTTTGGACCCTGTACGTGGGAATACAGCTAGTCATCTCCTATTTGCGTGCTCCATGCAAATGCCAAATATTGTTTCAAATATTCACACTCAGGTCTTAACATCTATCTCCTAATGTTCATCCCATAGTACAGTAAGTTTGGGTGTCAACTAACAAAATAAATCTAGAAAATTATAGGCAGAGTTTGGGAGTAGGAACAGACATGTTCAGAACAAGTTCTAAAGTATGACAGCCTCCGTTTGAAACCCAGAGGCTTCTTTACATGTGGTTCTCAGCTCCAGGAATCAGGGCTCCCAGATGTAAAATCAATCTCAGAACCACTCCAGCTCATTTCCAAGCTGGTGTCGAAGGCATATTCTCGTGAAATGGATATGCTGTATTTATGGGACAATCATTCTGTGCAGATAAAAGATAAATTTTACTCATTTAAGGTGTGTAATGAAGAACTTTTAGTTTATGTGTGAAAAGCTTTAAGTTTTTTTCAATCGCTGTGAATTTTAGTGTTAAGACACTCACTGTGCTAAAATTAAATCGTTCTCTTTAGTGCCAAAGTTATTTTTATAAATAATTTAAAGTCATAGTAAAGTTCAGTTGGTAAGACTATAATTCCTTCATCCAATCATCCAAAACCATCATTTTTAGTATTGATTAAATAGGTGTTATTCCTGAGACAAAAAGAATGCAGTAGTGGATGTGATGTGTTCGCTTTGACTTTCCTCTCATGAAGTTTAACTATAAAGTAAGAGGCATTTATCAAATCATGTCTCATGCATGCATGGAACACAGGCCACGCTATGCTAACTGCCATTAATGACAAGCAAATTGTGCAATTAGCACATTTCGTGGTGATAGCTGTGTAGTCTGGACAGCAATCAAAGGATGTCTAAATAGAGGTGACACTTTCACTGAACGTGAAAGGAAAATGTTTAAACTAGACATGGGGGAACGTGTCAGAAATAAGTAAATAAGAGAGACAGGAGGAATGCGTTTGGGCGAAGCTCTCAGAATGTGCACAGAGCAGAACTGGAGACAGTAAAAGTGATGGATTTGGGATGTTTTGGTAGGCACATGAAATGCCAGATTATTCAGGGCCTTGTTAAGTAAAGCTTGAAGCAGAAGAATCAAGTGACCCATTTGAATTCTCAAGAAGAAAATATTGGGCTGTCAAGATTGCTCGGTGGGTAAAGAATGTGCTGAGCAAGCCCAGTGACCTTCAGTGAAGTCAACCCCTGAACTGCCATAAAAATGTCAGATGCTATGGCTCTTTTGAATCCTGTGGTAAGACGAGGGATTGGGAAGAAGCCGGAGTCAGTTGGTCTGCAATATTCTGTGCAGAAACAAGAGATATCCTGTGTCAACAAAGCAGGAAGAGAACAGATTTTCAGAAGTTGTCTTCTGACTTCCAGAAGAGCACTATTGTATATGTGTGTGCAATAGCATGTACAGGCACTGCATGTGTGTGAGTATGTGTACACACACACACACACACACACACACACACACACACACACACAAATAGCAATATACAAAACTAAGAAAATAAATATTTTGGCAAAGTGAAAAGTTGACAAATTCTGTGCTTTGTCTTCAGACTTTCTAATTCTAGCAATCTTATGCAAGTCTGTACAGTGCAAAGTCCTAGAAGGAAATTCTTATTCCACAAGTAGATTAGAAGTTATGATTCAGTTCCAAGAAAGGCCCCTTTTTAATGCCCTATGGCATGTATAAGGATCCAGTAGTAGTAGAAACATCTTTTTTCTTTTTAAAAATCTTTTTACTGGTTCTTTGTAAATTTCACATCATGTACCCCAATCCCACTCATCTTCCCCCCTCTTGTACTCTCCATCCACCTCTAAAACCTAACTGCAAACATAGTGGAAAAGAGCTGATTGTGGAAGCTGTAATGTGTCACAGTGTGTCCCACAATATACCCTTTTGTCCACATTTGCTTGCAAATGTTCATTGGAATGACCTGTTGATCTGGTACAAGGACTCTAGCTTCTGCTATTCTATCAATACTAGAATTTCACTGAGACTTTTCTCAGATATCCTGTACTTTTGGATCTGTGGGACCTGCTTCTTCATACACTCCAGCAGTTCATTGATGAGGTATATCTTGCGGTTGGCCAGTTCAAAGCCCTGGATCTGGGCCTGAAAAGTACCTGAGCTCAGGGTTGTTCACTAGCAACGCCCCCCCCCATGCCACCCTTGCAATCGGGTCCAGCACTGCCCTGCTGCACAGGTGAGATGCCAAGGGTCAGCTTTCCTGCACTTATGATCCCAGGGCCAGGTCTCCTGACTTCCTCAGGGGGTGAAGGGGGAGTAGAGAGGAAGGTATCTCTCCCTTGTTCACACTACCACCCCTTGCTTGGAACTGATTCACCCACAACTTCAGCACTTGTGTACAATACTCTCAAGTACTGCAGCTGGCTAATGGCAGGATCAGCTCTCCTGCTCTCAAACTTTCAGAGCCAGCTCTCCCAGAATGCCTAGGCTAGGGTGGTGCCAGCCCTCAGACATCAACATGCCCCAGTCCGGCAGCCCAGACCAAGTACATCCTCTGGCCTTTGGTAACAGAACCCTGCTGATGCAGGACCACAGACTCAGACATGGTTCCTGGTTGCAGCACATACTAGACCCACCATGGTCCCTGGTGGCATCACCAGCTACTAACATCAGGCTGTTTCTCACTACCCTCAGGGCTTCGGTTCTGCCTCTCTTTATTGTGCCCGCATCCTTCTGTTTCCATTTCTCCACTACTTTCTTAGTGGTGCCTGGAGTCTCTCAGGAGTAGTTTAAGGAGTGCTATGTCCCGCTCATGCATTATGGATTCAGGCAAGGGTCATCTTGGGCACGGTCTGCCCATCCCCATAGGCATGCATGGCACTGGAACGGCATCTCAGGCTAGCTCCCTGTTAGAGTCCCATACCAGCAGTCTGGTAGTCATCTAGGGCTCATTCCTTGCCTGGCTTTTCAAAGTGTGAGAGGGATGCCTAACTCGGGGTCATTCTCGAACTCTTGGTCCACAGTCCCAGGAATGGTTCCTCTAGTCTTTCTGCCTTGCTCCCGGTTCTGTGGCACCAGACTGGTAGTTGTCTAAGGCTAGCTTCCTTTCCAGGCCCCCTGGTGGTTGGCTCAGGCTAGCTTCCTATCCAGGCCCCCTGGTGGTTGGCTCAGGCTAGCTTCCTATCCAGGCCCCCTGGTGGTTGGCTCAGGCTAGCTTCCTTCCAGGCCCCCTGGTGGTTGGCTCAGGCTAGCTTCCTTTCCAGGCCCCCTGGTGGTTGGCTCTAGCTTCCTTTCCAGGCCCCCTGGTGGTTGGCTCAGGCTAGCTTCCTTTCCAGGCCCCCTGGTGGTTGGCTCAGGCTAGCTTCCTTTCCAGGCCCCCTGGTGGTTGGCTCAGGAGTTGCTCTTTTCAGGGGATGTTCATCTTCTAAGCTACTAATTATTCAAATGTTCATAGGTCAGAACTCTAAGCATGAACATAGCTTCTCTCCTTCTGCCACCTATGGATGCGTATGGGACAGAGCTTGCACACCCACAACACCTTTAGGGACGTTAGAAACATCTTCATAGGATTTACTGTTCTCTATAGGCCACTGAGCTCAGAAAGAGGCAATGATACTCTGATTAATCAGTTGTCATCTCAGTGGTCAAAGCGGCAGTGATGGTGATACAGAGCCAGGGTTCTTGGGTTACACATCATAGAATATTGAGAGGATTCCTTTGTCCCTGATGCTAGGCAAATGATTATCATTAGGTGGTCACTCTGCCAACTGGAGAATACCAGTGGGATAGAAATTACAAAGTGAATTAATGTGGTGTAGATCAGAGGGTGTTGAGAGCTTCCACTAGTGGAAAAGAAGACTTCCTTTTTGGGCCAAAGCAAGGCCATCAGGATCTGGCTGTCACATAGTGGGAACAAGGGTCTTTTGGGCAACAATGGTCTCCTTTGTGTACTAAAATAGAGTTCTTCTGAAAAGAATGTCCATATTTATTTTGGGATAATTCCTTTGGTTATTTTTTTTCCATCTCATTTTCTTTTTTTGCTCTCTCTTTCTGTAAATTACACTTTGTCTTATTTAGGAGTTTTTATTGATGTGAAGAGATATTGTGACCAAGTCAATTCTTTTTCTTTAAATTGGATATTTTATTTATTTACATTTCAAATGTTATCCCCTTTCCTGGCTTCCCCTTCAGAAAACCCCCATCTCATCCCCCGTTGCTTCTATGAGGGTGCTCCCCCACCCAACCACCCATGCCTGCCTCCCCACCTTGGTGTTCCCCTACACTGGGACATCACATCTTCACAGGACCAGGAGCCTCTCTTCCCATTGATGCCCAACAAGGCCATCCTTTGCTCCATATGTGGCTGGAGCCATGGTCCCTCCATATATGCTTTTTGGTTGGTGGTTTAGTCCCTGGGAGCTCAGGGTATCTGGTTGGTTGGTATTGTTGCTCTTCCTATGGGTTGCAAACCCCTTTAGTCCTTTCTCTAACTCCTCCATTGGGGACCCTGTGCTCAGTTCAATGGTTGGCTGTGAGCCTCTGCCTCTGTATTTGTCAGGCTCTGGCAGAGCCTCTCAAGAGACAGCTATATCAGGCTCCTGTCAGCATGCACTTTTTGGCATCTGCAATAGTGTCTGGGTTTGACCAAGGCAATTCTTACAAAGGAAAACCTTTCGCTGGGGCTGGCTTACAGATTCAGGAATTCAGTCCATTATCCCATGACAGGAAGCATGGCAACAGTCAGGCAGCCATGGTGTTGGAGGAGCTGAGAGTTTTACATCTTGATCTGCAGGTAGTAGAAGAGGACTCTCTCTCTCTCTATCTTTATCTCTCTATGTCTCTGTCTCTGTCTCTTTTTCTCTCTCATTCTCTCTCTCTCTCTCTCTTTGTGTGTGTGTGTGTGTGTATGTTTGTGTATGTGTGTGTCACACCGGGCATAACTTGAATATTTACGACACAAGGCCCCCACCTCAGCAGTGACACTCTTTCTCTAACAAGGCCATGCCTCCTTCAATAAGACCACAACTCCTCACAACTCCTAATAGTGCCATTTCCCAAGGGCAAGCATTCAAACGCATGAATCATGCATGTGGGGGTCATATGTATCCAAGCCACCACATACATTATATTCTTAGACATAATTTTCTTCTCTTCCTTCCAATTGAATGATGATAAAAATACCCCCATCCTTTTATTAAACCTGGTTGCATTATAAAATAAAGGGGAGTGAATTAAAATATTTGCTGTACTTATTAATTTTTAAATTATAATTTAGTAATATCTAAAACTTTCAAAATGTTCATATGGCCCCATACTATTTTTTAATAAAAGTATTTAAGAATGAGTGCTGAAAGCAAAGTGAAATTCAAGATTTTGGTATTTTCACATGTTTTTTTAAAAATTTTAAACTATGCGCTGTGATTGAAAATGCATTTTGCATATATTTATAGTAATCATAACTTATTTGCAGTAAATAGAACTTACCTTTGGCAACATGCCTGCTTGTTATGCTTTGTTCTCTTGCTTTTAGAATAAGGATGAGCTATTGGTTTACATGGCAAGCAAATTTCTCAGGAATCACCCTGTTCTTATTTAGAGCTCTTGAATATTCAATGATTTGGTAGGTTCCTGAATTCTCTCAAAGCTTAAGTGTTGGCCCCAGCCCAGTGTCCTTCAGAGGCTAACTTAGAGTAACCATTTCAAGTTTAATAGGAACATAGGGTTCTGTTGGTGAGAACTCTTGACATTCTTCAATCTAAGAAGCAAAGAAATATTTTAAAAATGGCAGAGGAGTTTTAGCTCTCTTGCTCTTCTGTGGCAAGTGTGTGGATATGAGAGCACCAACTGTTTGGATTATGGCTAACTCTCCCTTGCTAATTCTGTTTGGGTTCCTTCACCTCTCTAAGTAATTCCTATTCCATAAGCTTTCAAATATCGACAAGATGTGAAAATCATGCACCCAGAAGAAACAGTATTTAGACTGTCTTCTACCTCAAGAGCTCACTAACATCAGTTAGATAGTCCTATAATCACAAATTCTCAGTTACACATCTGTGAAACAAGATTTGTGAGTAAAGCATGAGAGAGAAAAAAATGGAATGAAACATGACTTATTACGAATCTTTCCTGATAAAATGTCAACTGACAGTTACCAGATTGTAATACACTGGTTCCATGACTGAAGCATCAAGGAAAAATATCTAGTAATGCATTATTATATTTATCTTTAGATGCCAACTTGGGTGGGTGGAGTGACATGGGTGTAGCTAGCACAGCATTATTTCTGGGGATGTTTCTGGAAGTGATCCCAGAGAAGATTGGTCTGGAATGTTGAGGAAGGAATGGGCAAGATCCACTCTCATTGAGGGTAGGCACCATCTAATCAGTCTAAGATAGAACAAAAGGTAGAGGGAGTATGAGTTTTTCTTTTCTTTTTTTTTATTGGATTTTTAAATTTACATTTCAAATGTTTTCCCCTTTCTGATTTCCCATCTGTAACCCTCCTTATCCTCTCTGCCTTCTTCTATGAGAGTGTTCTCGCACCCATCCACCCACACTTTCCCACCTTCCCCACTGACTTGCCCCTGTACTGGGGTGGGGGTCCAACCTTGGCAGGACCAATAGCTTCTCTTCCCATTGGTGCCCAACAAGTCCATCTTCTGCTACACATTCAGCTGGAGCCATGGGTCTGACCATGTGTACTCTTTGGATGGTGGTTTAGTCCTTGGGAACTCTGGTTGTTTGGTATTATTGTTCTTATGGGGTTTCAAACCCCTTCAGCTTCTTCAATCCTTTCTCTAACTCCTCCAATGGGGTTCTGTTCTCAGTTCAATGGTTGGCTGTGAGCATTCCCCTCTGTATCTGTCATGCTCTGGCAGAGCCACTCAGGAGACAGCTATATCAGGCTCCTGTCAGTATGCACTTCTTGACATTTGCAATAATGTCTAGTTTTGGTGGCTGTATGTATGTGGGCTGGATCCCCAGGTGGGGTAGTCTCTGGATGGCCTTTCTTTCAGTCTCTCCTCCAAACTTTGTCTCTGTATTTCCTCCTATGAATATTTTTGTTCCCCCTTCTAAGAAGGAATGAAGCATCCACACTTTGATCATCCTTCTTCTTGAGCTTCATGGGGTCTGTGGATTTTATATTGGGTAATCCACTTAACCGTGAGTGTGTACCATGTGTGCTTTTTTTTTTTTTTTTTTTTAATTGGGTTACCTCACTCAGGTTGATATTTTCTAGTTCCATCCACTTACCTATGAATTTCATGAAGGCATGTTTTTAACAGCTGAGCAGTACTCCATTGTGTATATGTACTACATTTTCTGCATATACACCCAGGAGTGGAATAGATGGATCCTCAGGTAACACTATGTTCAATTTTCTCAGGAACTGCCAGGCTGACTTCCAGAGTGCTTGTACCAGCTTTCAATCCCACCAACAATGGAGGAGTGATCCTTTTTCTCCACATCCTCACCAACATCTGTTGTCACCTGAGTCTTTTTTATCTTAGCCATTCTGACTAGTGTGAGTAGAATGTCAGGGTTGTTTTGATTTCCATTTCCCTGTTGACTAAGAATGTTGAACATTTCTTTAGGTACTTCACGGCCATTTGATATTCTTTAGTTGACAATTCTTTGTTTAGTTTGGTACCCCATTTTTAAATAGGGTTATTTGATTCTCTGGAGTTGAACTTCTTGAGTTCTTTGTATATTTTGGATATTAGCCCTCTATTGGATGTAAGATTAGTAAAGATCTTTTCCCAATCTGTTGGTTGCCATTTTGTCCTAATGACAGTGTCCTTTGCCTTACAGAAGCTTTGCAATTTTCTGAAATCCCATATGTCGCTTCTTGATCTTAGAGCACAGGCCATTGGTGTTCTGTTCAGAAAATTTTCCCCTGTGTCCATGCGTTCAAGGATCTTCCCCACTTTTTCTTCTATTAATTTGAGTGTATCTGGTTTTATGTGGAAGTCCTTGATCCACTTGGACTTGGGCTTTGTACAGGGTGATAAGAATGAATTGATTTGCATTCTTTTACATGCTGAGTGTCAGCTGAACCAGCATCATTTTTTGAAAATGCTGCCCTTTTTCTATTGGATGGTTTTAGCTCCTTTGTCAAAGATGAAGTGACCAAAAGTGTGCGGATTAATTTCTGGGTCTTCAATTCTATACCACTGAACTACCTGTCTTCTCTGTACCAATACCACACAGTTTTTTTTCTTATCACTGTTGCTCTGTAATACAGCTTGAAGTCAGTGATGGTGATTCCCCCAGCAGTTCTCTTATTGTTGAGGATAGTTTTCACTATCCTTGATTTTTGTTATTGCAAATGAATTTGCAAATTGCTCTCTATGAAGAATTGAGTTGGAATTTTGATGGGGATTGCATTGAATCTGTAGATTGCTTTTGGCAAGATGGCCATTTTTACAATATTAATCCTGCCAATCCATGACCATTGGAAATCTTTCCATCTTCTGAGATATTCTTCAATTTCTTTCTTTAGAGACGTGAGGTCTTGTTATACAGCTGTGATAGCCTATTTCTCCCATCTTGGTCACAAGGACTCTAAGATCTATGTCCTTTGGATGCTTGAACCTTCACCAGAAGTTCCCCAGATTTTGAGGCTTTTTACTTTAGAAAAGAAAGAACTAATCATGTGGTTTCAAGTTACAGAGGCTTCCAGACAAAGCCTGATTTATTTGTCCCGCATTCCTTCTCTCAAAATTGCAGGTGGCAGGTTTTGAGATATGTTGCCGTCTGTACGAACATGGTCCAATAAGTCCTCTCATAAATCCCATTTTATGTGTCTATTTTATGTTGCTTCTTTCTTGATTGAGAACACTAAATAAAGAAAACAAAGAAAGCATCACCATGGCACACTTGTAGGAAGCTATGCACTTTAGCAGGCAAGTGAGAGATGTTTAAAGTCGATTATTTTCTTTTTTTTTTCACTCCAAATACATATTTTGAAACAATGATCATGAGCCTGAATAGAAAATTAGCCTTTACTTAGCTTAAGAGCACCTTCAAATATTGGCTAGATACTCCCAAACCTTTTTGCCAACATTACCTTAGCATGTGTAGGCAGGACACCATTGTAGATCAAAGCCTTGTTTGTTTACATTTCTCCTTTGGTAGCATGCAGAGTACCTTGGTGAAGGCTGTTTGTAGGAATCAGTTCAACTTCTCCCTGAGTTCTTATAGGTGTTGTCTTTGACAATGGGGACTTGCCATTAGTTGTGAAGGGAAACCTATTGTCATGGCTACACAACTCAAATCTAGTTCTGGAAGCTTCATTTAGTGAGAAGGGTTAGAAAGTTGAGACTTTTTCTCTCCTGTTATTTGACAATTTCCTTTATATCCCATATATATATATATATATATATATATATATATATATATATATATATATGATTCTACTGTGTTAGGTTTCCAAACAACCCTCAACTATAACTGCCTCTTCCTGAACTCCTTCATTCTCCTCTTTCTTCCCCTCCCTATTTTATCCTTCCATTTCAGCTCCTAATCTGTTTTTAACTACGTGTTCTATTTATACTTCCTATGAGCTCTTTCTGCCACTTTGTCCTACCCTAGTCTCTTATTCTATATTTAACTTCAATGGTTCTATAGATTGTAGCTTGGTTATCATTTACTTAACAGCTAATATCCACACATAAGTGAGCATATACTATATTTGTCTTTCTGGATCTGGATTACCTCAGTAAGGATGATTCTTTTCTATTTTCATCAATTTACCTACAAATTTCATAATTCCATTTTAAAAAGTCTGAGTAATATTCCATTTTGTTAATGTAGCATATTTTCTTTACCCATTCATCAATAGTAGGTTTTATAGTCCAGACTTGAAGTAAAATTTTGTCTGTTTACATATAAGTCTATCTTTCTTTCTATTTGTCTGATTCTGTTTGTCTTTAACTTGATTCTTCTTATGTGAAGTAAAAATGAATTTTTCATTCTGAATTTTCTTGTATTTATTTTTTCTAAAACATATACAGGACTGCGATAAAGCAAACGCAGAAGCCTAACTTTATATTGCCGCCTTAAGGAAAACATTGAAATCTAAGCAGTCTCCTCACGGGCCTGCCACAGAGAAAGGAAAGCAGAAGTTCATTTAAGACCTTAGAGAGGTCCTCAAGACTGATGCGATTTGTGGTTGAATCTTTTTTATTCCAAGTGGGGCAGTCTTGAGTCAGCAACATGGTCAGTGGAGGAGATGGGACACAGTCATGCTGCATAAATTCCCAGGCATTTTCACAACTTGATTTGTCCAAATCTAGCGAAAATATGTTATCGTTGTCATGCTCAAGATTAAGAATGAGAGGAAGTGAAGTGCTCTGTCTCATTGTTTTGGCTTCAAAAAACATAACGTGTTCTCAGTAAGTTGAATGACAGAGTGTGTGTGTTAAAAAGAGAACCACTATCTTCTTTAAAGAGGTGAAATTCAGTACTGTACAGTCAGATGTAAATTTGAAATCCAGGCTTGTATTAGCCTAGTTAGGAGAACCCCAAGCTCATAGCCCCAAGCCTACACTTGATCCTCTGATGCCTGGTCCAATCCACATCTAGAGACACAAGGAGATACGGCACTGCAGATGTTCAAACAACAACTATCTCTTGTTAAATGCATTGTCTCATAGATTATTTTTTAAAAAGGTTTTGTATATAGAATTAAGTTCCGGATTGGATTATTAAGTTATCTGTAATTTACATTTTTTTCAGAGGAACTTTAAAAAATGCTCATGGATGGGACTCACTTCTCAAGTTCCTTTTCTAGTTAGTCTACGAAGCAATAATTTTATATAAGAAAATTTCCAAGAAACAGTATAGTTGAGATTTTGTAGTGAGCCCTAGGCAGAATAGTTAGGAAAGCATACTTTTGCTTTCCTCTTCGGGGTTTTGACAGTCATCGGTCTGGACCTTAGGAGTTCAGTGTCCCTAGACCTCAGTGCACTTCCTGCTTCGTGCCTGTTTTCAGGCTGGGATATGAGGAGCACAACTCTACAAAAATTGTGTATCTACGATGGGAATTGACAACTCGCAGTTAACATAATCGCTAGTGTTATAGACTTTGTCTTTCCATCCCAACCAAAGAACCCTTTTCCTGGAAATGAATAGATGTGGAGGAAAGAATGATTATCTATGAATCTGAGTCTTCCAAAACTGACTCCAGGTGCTAGAAATAGATTGGATTATTCTCTCCAGAGGGCACAGTTACTTCTACCACTATTAATATCTGTGGAAAGTTGGTTATATTGACACTGCACTGGAAGCTTCTATGATTACATCTATCAGGAAGAAACATAAGCTTCACGGCTGGGGCAGTGAATCCACTCAACCACGTTTTGGAAAAACACTGAGCAGAAACAAGCTGATTCTACATGTAAGACCTTCCCTTTGTTAAAGAAAGCAAGGAGATCTTTGCAGCTTCTAGGGACTTGGATGGTTTCTTTAAACTATGTGCCACCAGTTCAAAGGCTTAACATTATATCTATGTAGGACTCTGACCATGTTTTGGGGCCTATCAAGGCTGTCTTGGTATTCATTCAGTAGAGAATCAGAACTAAATATCAGAACTGTCGAAATATCTATGGAAAAGATAAAATCAGAGGGAGAACTAATTACTTGCTTGCTTTTGGCAAAGCTGTGGTGGTTTTGGGAGAAAGAGTCTTGGCATGTTCTGCGCTCCTGTGTGTGTGTGTGTGTGTGTGTGTGTGTGTGTGTGTTTGCATCAGAATATCTTTTTTAATGTATCAGTTTGTTTCTATGTTTACCTTAAGGATAAACTTAATGTTAAATTTTGAGAGAAAATATAAATAAATGGGTAAATAGTTACTGTATAAAAAAATACAATTAAATTTAGTGGATATACAAAGATGGAGAATCCCAAATGTTTGCTCTGAGCTGGCTGTAAGACTAGCTGTAAGAAGCAGAAGAAATTTTCTGTAGTCTTCTTAAGACTTTGGAAGAAAGTGTCTGTTAGAAATGTTAACTCTTCCTAAAGATGCTCAAATACATGTAAATGCTTTAAGGAATTATCAAAAATTTCATAACTTTTTTGAAACAAGACCACAACACTGAAAATACATTTAGAAATATGAAGCATTTAATATAAGCAATAATGTAGAATCATATGCCTTAATTACTTTTTATAATTAAACAAAATAAAAAATACTAACATAGTTTCCATTCAAGATTATAAAAAGGAAAATTGAAAAAAATAAAAGAAACCTAGATATAAGGATCTCATCTGAGGGGCAGGAGAGGCCACATCAGCTTTGCCAAAAGTCAATTTGCTTACTTGAAAGCAAGCAAGTAATCAGTATTCCTTAATATTTTATCTTTCCATAGATACTTTTAATGTGTGTGTGTATGTATGTATGTATGTGTGTGTGTTTGTGTTTGTGTGTGTACGCACACATGCATGTATGTATATGTGTGTGTGTATATGGTGTGAATACATACATATATATGTATGTAGGCACACACACATGCTTTTCATATGCTAGTGATCTAAAGATGTCATTATGTTATGGCTGCTAATTTACAAAACCAAAATTATTTCTGAATTTGTAGAGACTACTATCTAATATGAAAGTATTAGGAAGTTATTACGGTTTGTATATGCTTAGCCCTGGGAATGGCAATATTAGAAGGTGTGGCCCTGTTGGAGAAGGTGTATCACTGTGGGTGTGGGCTTTAAGATGCTCATCCTAGCCAGTATTGGGCTACTAACCTTCAGATGAAGGCATAGAACTCTCAGCTCCTTCAGCACCATGACTGCCTGGATGCTGCCATGTTCCAGCCTTGATAATAATGGACTGAACCTCTGAACCTGTAAGCCAGCCCCAATTAAATGTTGTCCTTTTAAGAATTGCCTCGATTATGGTGTCTGTTCATAGCAGTAAAATCCTAAAATAGTGGTTTAGAGTTTCTTTTTTTATTGAATATTTTATGTATTTACATTTCAAATGTTGTCCCCTTTCCCAGTTACCCCCTCCCATGCCCTTTCTCCCTGCTCCCCTTCCCCCTCACCCATTCCCACCTTACCACCTTACACTAGGGAATCAAGGCTTCATAGGATGAAGGGCCTTTCCTCTTACTGATGTCAGACAATGCCATCCTCTGTTACATATGTGGCTGGAGCCATGGGTCCCTCCATGTGTACTCATTGGTTGGTGGTTTAGTTCCTGGAAGCTATGGGGTGTCTGGTTGGTTGATATTGTTGTTCTTCCTATGAGGTTGCAAAAACCCTTCAGCTCCTTCAGTTTTTTCTCTAACTCCTCTATTGGGGTCCCCATGCTCAGTCCAATGGTTAGCTGCAAGCATCCTCACCTGTGTCAGTAAGCCTCTGGCAGAGCCTCTCAGGAGACATCTATTCAGGCTCCTGTCAGCAAGCACTTCTTGGCATCAGCAATACTGACTGGATTTAGTGGCTGAATATGGGATGGATCCCTGGGAGCAGTCTCTGGATGGTCTTTCTTTAAGTTTCTGCTACACTCTTTGTCCCTACATTTCTTCCTGTAAGTATTTTGTTCCCCCTTCTAAGAAGGACTGAAGCATTCACATTTTGTTCTTCCTTCTTCTTGAGCTTCATATGCTCTGTGAATTATGTCTTGCGTATTCTGAGTTTTTTGGGCTAATATCCACTTCTCAATGAGTACATACCATGTGTGTTCTTTTGTTGCTGGGTTATCTCACTAAGGATATTTTCTATTTCCATCCATTTGCCTAAGAATTTTATATAGTCATTGTTTTTAATAACTGAGCAGTACTCCGTTGTGTAAATGTACCACATTTCTGTATCCATTGCTCTGTTGAAGGACATCTGGATTCTTTCCAGAGTCTGGCTATTATTAAAAAGGCTGCTATGAACATAGTGAAGCATGTGTCCTTATTATGTGTTGGAGCATCATTTGGGTATATGCCCAGGAATGGTCTAGCTGGGTTTTCAGGTAGCATTATGCTCAACTTTTCTGAGGAAACTCCAGATTGATTTCCATACCAGCTTGCAATCCCATAAACAATGGAGGAGTGTTCCTCCTTCTCCAGATCCTTGCCAGCATCTGTTGTCACCTGAGTATTTTATCTTAGCCATTCTGACTAGTATGAGGTGGAATGTCAGGGTTGTTTTGATTTGTGTTTCCCTGATGACTAAGGATGTTGAACATTTCTTTAGGTGCTTTTCAGCCATTCCATATTCCTCAGCTGAGAATTCTTTGTTTAGATCTGTACCCCATTTTTAATAGGGTCATTTGGTTCTCTGGAGCCTAACTTCTTGAGTTCTTTGTGCCTATTAAATATTAGCCCTCTATCATTGTGGGATTAGCCAAGATCTTTTTCCAATCTGTTAGTTGCCATTTTGTCCTATTGTCAGTATTCTTGGCCTTACAGAAGCTTTACAATTTTATGAGGTCCCATTTGTTGATTGTTGATCTTAGAGTGTAAGCCATTGGTGTTCTGTTTAGGAAATTTTCCTCAGTACCTATGTGCTGGAGGCTCTTACCCACTATCTCTCTATTAGTTTGAGTGTATCTGATTTTATGTGGAAGTCCTTGATCCACTTGGACTTAAGCTTTGTACAGGTCAATAGGATTGGGTCAATGTATGGTCTTCTACATGCTGACTTCCAGTTGAACCAGCCCCATTTGTTGAAAATGCTCTTTTTTCCACTGGATGGTTTTAGCTCCTTTGTCAAAGATCAAGTGACCATAGCTATGTGGGTTCATTTCTGGGCCTTCAGTGCTATTCCATTGAACTACCTATCTGTCTCTGTGCCAATACCATGCAGTTTTTAATGACAATTGTTCTGTAACACAGCTTAAGGTCAGGGATATATGGTGATTACCCCAGAATTTTTTTTTTTTTTGAGAATAGTTTTTACTCTTCTGGGATTTTTATTGCAAATGAATTTGCAAATAGATCTTCCTAGTCAATGAAGAATTGAGCTGAAATTTTGGTGGGGCTGCTTTGAAAATGTAGGTTGCTTTCTGCAAGATACCCATTTTTACAATATTAATCTTGTCAGTCCATGAGCATGTTTCTATCTTTTGAGATCTTCATCAATTTCTTCAGAGACTTGATGGTTTTATCATATAGATCTTTCACTTGCTTAGTTAGAGTCACACCAAGTTATTTTTTACTATTTGTGACTATTATGAAGCATGTCAGTGTTGTTTCTTTAATTTCTTTCTCAACCTGTTTATCCTTTGACTACAGGAAGGCCACTGATTTGTTTGAGTCAATATCCATCAACTTTGCTGAAGTGGTTTTTCAGGTTTAGGAGTTCTGTGGAGGAATTTTTGGGGTCACTTAAGTATACTATCATTTCATCTGCAAATAATGATATTTTGATTTCTTCCTTGCCAATTTGCATTCCTTTGACCACCTTTTGTTGTTTTATTGCCCTAGATAGGACTTCAAATCCTATATCGAAGAGATAGGGAGAGAATGGGTAGCCTTGTCTAGTCCCTGCTTTTAGTGGGATTGCTTCAAGTTTCTCTCCATTTAGTTTGATGTTGGCCCCTGGTTCTCTGTATATTGCTTTTACTATGTTTAGGTATAGGCCTTGAATTCTTGACCTTTCCAGGTCTTTTATCATGAAGGGGTGTTCAGTTTTGTCAAATGATTTCTCCACATCTAATAAGATGATCATGTAACTTTTTTCTTTGAGTTTTTTTTTTTTTGCTTTATTAACTTGAGTATTTCTTATTTACATTTCGATTGTTATTCCCTTTCCCGGTTTCCAGGCTAACATCCCCCTAACCCCTGCCCCTGCCCTTCTATATGGGTGTTCCTCTCCCCATCCTCCCACCATTACCGCCCTCCCACCAAAAATCACTTTCACTGGGGTTCAGTCTTAGCAGGACCAGGGGCTTCCCCTTCCACTGATGCTCTTACTAGGCTATTCATTGCTACCTATGAGGTTGGAGCCCAGGGTCAGTCCATGTATAGTCTTTGGGTAGTGGCTTAGTCCCTGGAAGCTCTGGATGGTTGGCATTGTTGTTCATATGGGTCTCAAGCCCCTTCAAGCTCTTCCAGTCCTTTCTCTAATTCCTTCAACGGGGGTCCCGTTCTCAGTTCAGTGGTTTACTGCTGGCATTCGCCTATGTATTTGCTGTATTCAGGCTGTGTCTCTCAGGAGAGATCTACATCTGGTTCCTGTCGGCCTGCACTTCTTTACTTCATCCATCTTGTCTAATTGGTTGGCTGTATATGTATAGGCCACATGTGGGGCAGGCTCTAAATGGGTGTTCCTTCTGTCTCTGTTTTAATCTTTGCCTCCCTATTCCCTGCCAAGGGTATTTTTGTTCCCCTTTTAAAGAAGGAGTGAAGCATTCGCATTTTGATCATCCATCTTGAGTTTCATGTGTTGTGTGCATCTAGGGTAATTCAAGCATTTGGGCTAATAGCCACTTATCAATGAGTGCATACCATGTGTGTTTTTCTGTGATTGAGTTACCTCACTCAGGATGATATTTTCCAGTTCCCTCCATTTGCCTATGAATTTCATAAAGTCATTGTTTTTGATAGCTGAGTAATATTCCATTGTGTAGATGTACCACATTTTCTGTATCCATTCCTCTGTTGAAGGGCATCTGGGTTCTTTCCAGCTTCTGGCTATTAAAATAAGACTGCTATGAACATAGTGGAGCAAGTGTCTTTTTTATATGTTGGGGCATCTTTCGGGTATATGCCCAAGAGAGGTATAGCTGGGTCCTCAGGTAGTTCAATGTTCAATTTTCTGAGGAACCTCCAGACTGATTTCCAGAATGATTGTACCAGTCTGCAATCCCACCAACAATGGAGGAGTGTTCCTCTTCCTCCCCATCCTCACCAGCATTTGTTGTCACCTGAGTTTTTGATCTTAGCCATTCTCACTGGTGTGAGGTGAAATCTCAGGGTTGTTTGATTTGCATTTCCCTTATGACTAAAGATGTTGAACATTTCTTAAGGTGTTTCTCAGCCATACGGCATTCCTCAGCTGGGAATTCTTTGTTTAGCTCTGAACCCCATTTTTTAATAGGGTTATTTGTCTCCCTGCGATCTAACTTCTTGAGTTCTTTGTATATTTTAGATATAAGCCCTCTATCTGTTGTAGGATTGGTAAAGATCTTTTCCCAATCTGTTGGTTGCTGTTTTGTCCTAACCACAGTGTCCTTTGCCTGACAAAAGCTTTGCAGTTTTATGAGATCCCGTTTATCGATTCTTGATCTTAGAACATAAGCCATTGGTGTTTTGTTCAGGAAATTTTCTCCAGTGCTCATGTTGCGAGGTGCTTCCCCACTTTTTATTCTATTAGTTTGAGTGTACCTGGTTTGATGTGAAGGGCCTTGATCCACTTGGACTTAAGCTTTCTATAGGGTGATAAGCATCGATAGATCTGCATTCTTCTACATGTTGACCTCCATTTAAACCAGCACCATTTGCTGAAAATACTCTTTTTTCCATTGGATGGTTTTGGATCCTTTTTCAAAAATCAAGTGACCATAGGTGTGTGGGTTCATTTCTGCATTTTCAATTCTTTTACATTGGTCTATCTCTCTGTCTCTGTACCAATATCATGCAGTTTTTAATCACTATTGCTCTGTAATACTGCTTGAGTTCAGGGATAGTGATTCCCCCTGAAGTCCTTTTATTGTTGAGGATAGTTAAAGCTATCCTGGGTTTTTTGTTATTCCAGATGAATTTGCAAATTGTTCTGTCTAACTCTTTGAAGAATTGGATTGGTATTTTGATGGGGATTGCATTGAATCTGTAGATCGCTTTTGGTAAAATGGCCATTTTTACTATATTAATCCTGCCAATCCATGAGCATGGGAGATTTTTCCATCTTCTGACATCTTCTTAAATTTCTTTCTTCAGAGGCTTGAAGTTCTTATTGTACAGATCTTTTACTTGCTTGGTTAAAGTCACACCGAGGTACTTTATATTATTTGGGACTATTATGAAGGGTGTCGTTTGCCTAATTTCATTCTCGGCTTGTTTCTCTTTTGTGTAGAGGAAGGCTACTGATTTATTTGAGTTAATTTTATACCCAGCCACTTTGCTGAAGTTGTTTATCAGCTTTAGTAGTTCTGTGGTGGAACTTTTGGAATCACTTAAATACACTATCATATCATCTGCAAATAGTGATATTTTGACTTCTTCTTTTCCGATCTGTATACCATTGATCTCCTTTTGTTGTCTGATTGCTCTGGCTAGAACTTTAAGAACTATATTGAATAAGTAAGGAGAGAGTGGGCAGCCTTGTCTAGTCCCTGATTTTAGTGGGATTGCTTCAAGTTTCTCTCCATTTAGTTTAATGTTAGTGACTAGTTTGCTGTATATGCCTTTGCTATGTTTAGGTATGGGCCTTGAGTTCCTATTCTTTCCAGGACTTTTATCATGAAGGGGTGTTGAATTTTGTCAAATGCTTTCTCAGCATCTAATGAAATGATCATGTGATTTTGTTCTTTCAGTTTGTTTATATAATGGATCACACTGATGGTTTTCCGTATATTAAACCATCCCTGCATGCCTGGGATGAAGCCTACTTGATCATGGTGGTGATTGTTTTGATGTGCTCTTGGATTCACTTTGCCAGAATTTTATTGAGTATTTTTGTGTCGACATTCATAAGGGAAATTGGTCTGAAGTTCTCTTTCTTTGTTGGGTCTTTGTGTGGTTTTAGGTATAAAGTAATTGTGGCTTCATAGAAGGAATTCGGTAGTGCTCCATCTGTTTCAATTTTGGGAATAGTTTGGATAGTATTGGTATTAGGGTCTTCTATGAAGGTCTGATAGAATTCTGCACTGAACCCATCTGGACCTGGGCTCTTTTGGTTGGGAGACCTTTAATGACTGCTTCTATTTCGTTAGGAGTTATGGGGTTTTTTAACTGGTTTATCTGTTCCTGATTTAACTTCGGTACCAGGTATCTGTCTAGGAAATTGTCCATTTCCTGCAGATTTTCAAGTTTTGTTGTATATAGGTTTTGTAGTAGGATCTTATGATGTTTTGAATTTCCTCTGATTCTGTAGTTATGTCTCCCTTTTCATTTCTGATTTCGTTAATTACGGACACACTCTCTGAGTCCTCTCATTAGTCTGGGTAAGAGTTTATCTATCTTTTTGATTTTCTCAAAGGACCAACTTTTGGTTCTGTTGATTCTTTCTATAGTCCTTTTTGTTTCTACTTGGTTGATTTCAGCTCTGAGTTTGATTATTTCCTGCCTTCTCCTCCTCCTGGGTGTATTTGCTTATTTTTGTTTTAGAGCTTTTAGGTTTACTGTCAAGCTGGTGACATATGCTCTCTCCTGTTTCTCTCTACAGGCACTCAGAGCTATGAGTTTTCCTCTTAGCACAGCTTTCATTGTGTTCCACAAGTTTGGGTATGTTTTACCTTCATTTTCATTAAATTCTAAGAAGTCTTTAATTTCTTTCTTTACTTTTTCCTTGACCAAGTTATTGTTCAACTTCCATGTATATGTGGGCGTTCTTCCCTTATTGTTATTGAAGACCAGCTTTAGCCCGTGGTGGTCTGAAGGAACGCATGGGATTATTTCTATCATTCTGTATCTGTTGAGGCCTGATTTTTGACCAATTATATGGTCAATTTTGGAGAAAGTAGTATGAGGTGGTGAGAAGAATGTATATCCTTTTGCTTTAGGATAGAATGCTCTATAAATATCTGTTAAGTCCATTTGGTTCATGACTTCTCTTAGTCTGTCTACATCTCTGTTTAATTTCTGTTTCCATGATCTCTCCATTGATGAGAGTGTGGTGTTGAAATCTCCTACTATTATTGTGTGAGGTGCAATGTGTGTTTTGAGCTTTAGTAAGGTTTCTCTTATGTATGTAGGTGCCCTTGTATTTGGGGCATAGATATTTAGGATTGAGAGTTCATATTGGTGGATTTCTCCTTTGATCAATATGAAGTGTCCTTCCTTATTTTTTGATGAGTTTTAGTTGAAAATTGATTTTATTTGATATTAGAATGGCTACTCCAGCTTGCTTCTTCAGACCATTTGCTTGGAAAGTTGTTTTCCAGCCTTTCACTCTGAGGTTTGTCTGTCTTTGTCTCTGTAGTGTGTTTCCTGTAGGCAGCAGAATGCAGGGTCCTCATTGTGTATCCAGTTTGTTAATCTATGTCTTTTTATTGGGGAGTTGAGACTATTGATGTTGAGAGATAATAAGAAATAGTGATTATTGCTTCCTGTTATATTCATATTTGGATGTGAGTTCTGTTTGTGTGCTTTTCTTCTCTTTGTTTTGTTGCCAAGACGATTAGTTTCTTGCTTTTTCTAGTGTGTAGCTTGCCTCTTTATGTTGGGCTTTACCATTTATTATCCTTTGTAGTGCTGGATTTGTAGAAAGATATTGTGTAAATTTGGTTTTGTCATGGAATATCTTGGTTTCTCTATCTATGTTAATTGAGAGTTTTGTAGGATACTGTGACCTGGGCTGGCATTTGTGTTCTCTTTGAATCTGTATGACATCTGTCCAGGACCTTCTGGCTTTCATAGTCTCTGATGAGAAGTCTGGTATGATTCTGACAGGTCTGCTTTATATTTTACTTGACCTTTTTCCCTTACTGCTTATAATATTCTTTATTTTGTGCATTTGGTGTTTTGACTATTATGTGACGGGAGGAGTTTCTTTTCTGGTCCAATCTATTTTTAGTTCTCTTCTTGTATGCTTATGGGCATCTCTTTCTTTAGGTTAGGGAAGTTTTCTTCTATGATTTTGTTGAAGATATTTACCGGTCCTTTGAGCTGGGAGTCTTCACTCTCTTCTATACCTATTATCCTTAGGTTTGATCTTCTCATTGCATCCTGGATTTCCTGAATGTTTTGCACCAGTAGCTTTTTCTTTTTTACTTTATCTTTGACAGTTGTGTCGATGATTTCTATGGAATCTTCTGCTCCTGAGATTCTCTCTTCTATCTCTTGTATTCTGTTGGTGATGCTTGTATCTGCAGCTCCTTGTCCCTTCCTTTGGTATTCCATATCCAGGTTTGTTTCCCTTTGTGCTTTCTTTATTGCTTCTATTTCCATTTTTAATTCCTTCACCTGTTTGATTGTGTTTTCCTGCAATTCCTTCAGGGATTTTTGTGATTCCTCTCTATAGGCTTCTATTTATTTATGTTTTCCTTTGTTTCTCTAAGGGAGTTCTTCATGTCTTTCTTGAAGTCCTCCAGCATCATGATCAAATGTGATTTTAAATCTAGATCTTGCTTTTCTGGTGCGTTTTGATATTCAGTATTTGCTTTGGTGGGAGAATTGGGCTCCGATGATGCCATGTAGTCTTGGTTTCTGTTGCTTGGGTTCCTGCGCTTGCCTCTCGCCATCAGATTATCTCTGGTGTTACTTTGTTCTGCTATTTCTGACAGTGGCTAGACAGTCCTATAGGCCTGTGTGTCAGGAGTGCTGTAGACCTGTTTTCCTGTTTTCTTTCAGCCAGTTTTGGGAACAGAGTGTTTTATTTTTGTGCGTGTAGTTTTTCCTGTCTACAGGTCTTCAGCTGTTCCTGTGGGCCTGTGTCCTGAGTTCACCAGGCAGGTCACTTGGAGGAAAAAAGTTGGTCTAACCTGTGGTCCCGAGGCTCAAGTTTGCTCGTGGGTGTTGCTTTTGAGCTTTCTGCGAGGGCAGCAACCAGGAGGACCTTCGCCACCTTTTCCGCGAGCCCCCGTGCACCAGTGTCCCAGATGGCATTTGGTGTTTTCCTCTGGAGTCAGAAATGTGGGCAGAGTGTAGTCTCTTCTGGCTTCCCAGGCATGTCTGCCCCTCTGAAGGTTTAACCTTCCCTCCCACAGGATTTGGGTGCAGAGAACTGTTGATCCAGTCCCTTCAGGTTCTGGTGGTGTCTTGGGCGCAGGGGACCTGCAGCTCCAGTGCCCCTATCTACCGGTTCAGAGAGGCCGTATACAGTTTCCTCTTGGGCCAGGGATGTGGGCAGGGGTGGGCAGTATTGGTGGTCTCTTCTGCTCTACAGTCTCAGGAGTGCCCACCAGTCCGGGTGGTGAGCTCTCTGTCCCACAGGGTTTGGGAGCAGTGAGCTGCAGGCGATCAGTGAGGTTTGGAATCCTGAGTGTTATATATATATATGTATATATATATATATATATATTTACATTGATGGATTTCTGTATGTTGAGCCATCCCTGCATCCCTGAGATGAAAGCTACTTGATCATGATGGACGATCATTTTGATGTGTGCTTTCAGTTTGTAAGACTTTTATTGAATATTTTTGTATTGATAGTGTTGGTGTTTTGACTATTATGTAACGGAAGGAATTTCTTTTCTGGTCCATTCTGTTTGGAGTTCTGTTGGCTTCTTGTACGTTTATGGTCAACTATTTCTTTAGGTTAGGGAAGTTTTCTTCTACAATTCTGTTGAAGATATTTCCTGGCCCTTTAAGTTGGAAGTCTTCATTCTCTTCTATATGTATTATCTTTAAGTTTGATCTTCTCATTGTGTCCTGGACTTCCTGGGTCTTTTGGGCTAGGAGCTTTTTGTGTTTTATGTTATCTTTGATGGTTATGTTGACGTTTTCTATGGTATCTTCTGCCCCTGAGATTCTCTCTTCTATCTTATGTATTCTGTTGGTGATGCTTACATCTATGACTCCTGATCTCTTCCCTAGGTTTTCTATTACCAGGGTTGTCTATCTTTGTGCTTTCTTTATTGTTTCTATTTCCATTTTTAAATTATGGATGGTTTTGCTTAATTCCTTTACCTGTTTAGTTGTGTTTTCCTGTAATTCTTTGAGGAATTTTTGTGTTTCCTCTTTAAGGGCTTCTAGCTGTTTACCTGTGTTGTCCTGTATTTCTTTAAGGGAATTATTTATGCCCTTTTTAAGTCCTCTATCATCATCATGAGATATGATTTTAAATCCCAATCTTAATTTTCGAGTGTGTTGGGGCTATCCACGACTTGCTGTGGTGGGAAAACTTGGGTCTGATGATGCCATGTGGCCTTGGTTTCTCAGGTTCTTGAGATGCTTGTCACCATCTGTTTATCTCTGGTATTAGTTGGTCTTGCTCTCTCTGAATGGAGCCTGTCCCTCCTGTGGGCCTCTGACCCTATGATCATAAGAGTGAGAGCACTCCTTGGAGACAAGCTCTCTCTGGGTGTGCTTTGTGTATGGAGGATTGTGGGACAACCTTAGCTCTGGGCACAGATGGAGACTCTCGAAGAATCTTTTCCCAGACTGATTCATGGTTTCTGTGCCCTGTGTGCTCCTGGTGCGTCTTTCTTTGGACAGTTATTGAAGCAAAAGTGGGTTCTCACCTGTGGGCTTATGAGTGAGAGCACTCCTAAAAGACCAGCTCTCTCCAGGCAAGATTTGGGTAGGTAGGGTTGTGGGACAGACCTAGCTCCGGGGTGCATATGGAGACAGACTCCATAGATATTTTGATGGTTCTAATTCTTAATCCTGATTCTCTATTGAATCAATATCAAGACAGTCTTGATTGGTCTCAGTGGGTATGAGGACCAGTTCTATCAGAGGATATGAATTCTATTGCAGCATCCATGAAAAGCAATTCATAACTGTCTGTCACTCTTCTTCCAGGGAATTTGACACTCTCTTTAGTTCTCCAGGGGCAACTGCCCCCCTGTGCACATACTCCACAGACACTCATGCATGTATGTGTAAAACAGCTCATAAAAAGAAAATCTAAAAGCACAACTAATGAAATACCATTAATATCACAAACATTAAGGAAAAGCCACATTGCTGGTGAAATTTGTGAATTTAAATACAATTTCTTTAAGGAGCATAAACTGAAAACCTTTGAGAATATTGACAAGAAAATTTTAGAAAAAAATCTGAAATAGGACTTTTACATAAGGAGAACAAAACCCAAGAGGCACAAACAAATTAAAATAAACATGAAAGCATGAATAAAAACTAAACAAGCATTGTGAGAATGAATGTAGAAATGGTTAAGGGTTTAGAGGAGTTCCATATAACACCAAGTGGACAACCAATAATTTGGAGATGTAAGGCAAGCCTCATCTTGTTGCTAAGGGGAAAATCAGCAATTTTAAGGATAAGGAAGTCAGTTTTCACACAGATAGAATATTAAGTTATATGAATGAACCACATACAGCTTTACACACACACACACACACACACACACACACACACACACTTTCTCTAAGTGGACTGAGACATTTTATAAAGATGATATATGATAGAAATGAATGAGGAGCATGATAGGAAAATAATTAAATGCAAATGAAAGGCCTGAGATTGTACTCTTCACGGTCCATTTCAGCTGGGGTAAGAAGACCTCTATCTCATCCTAATAGAATTAGTGTACGAAAGAACATAGATGAAATTAAAGTGCAATTAGTTTCTCTCCTAGCTTTAGCACAATTAACCCCACATCTGATTTAATGTGTATAAATAACAAACCATTAATCAACTTGTCTTTCTCTAGTGTTACTTAAGGTCCATGCAGCTCCTCTCATGCTGCTGGACAAGATTTGGAGTTCAGAATACTGGAAATGTGTTTAAAATATTTCCCAGGAAGTTTAAGACTGTGTATTTGTTTATAATAGTGACCAAATATTTTCCTTAAGCAGACTGAATATCATATTGTTTATAATATTTAAAAAATCAAAAACTGCATTAAATATATTTCTTCAAGAACAACAAGGGTTATCATTAAGAATTTCAGATGAGAAGGGGGAAGGGGGATAACATTTGAAATGTAAATAAATCAAATATTCAATAATAGAATAAAATATAAAAATAAATAAAAATGTAAGAAAAGTGGACACAAAAAAACTCCTGAATCAATCATAATCCCATCAGCCCTTAAATGTGAGACCCTTAAAGATTTGATTCATCACTGGGTCTGTACCTCAGCATTCTCGGCTATATTAAATACACACACACACACACACACACACACACAAGTGTTTCAACAAAGATTAGTTTACATTGATAAGCAGCATAGGTATGTGGTATACATTGCATCTATATCAATGGAGTTACAGTATAAAGTAATAACTTCATATGGATTTGTTAATGTTACTAAAAATTAATGAGTTGCTATTTCTGATTATCCACATATACAAGGGGGAAGATGTTGTGGGTTGCCCTGGTGGTGTTTGTTTTCTGATGTTAATTCTGCTTCCTTATGTGAGGTGTCCCAATGTGGAATAGATCATGCACTCAGGTGATTTCATGTGAACCTCCTCTCCATTTTAACTGGTCAAATAAAGGCTAGAGCTTGTGATTTGGAAGTGGAAGGGAAAGGTGGGGCTGGAAGAAAACAAAATTCACATGAAAACAAATTGGAATTTTCAGTTCAAAAATTAAATAAAAGTGAAAAAGTAGACACCTTTCCATGTTTAATATTATTTCTTTGTATCTATATATTTTACTGTATGTGTGAGGGTTTTGTCTGCATGTACGCATGTGAACCACCAGGAGATCAGAAGAGGGTGTTGGATCCTCTGGAACTGAAGTTATGATTGTTGTGGGGATCGTATTAGTGTTGGGATTTAAACCCAGGTTTTCAGGAACATGGGCTCTGAAACATGGAGTTATCAGTTCTGACTCTTTATTTTCTAACCTAAATGCATATTAGTAATCTAGTAAAATCGTTATATTAGTGATTCTCTGTTTTTTGTTTTTGTTTTGAGAAAAGACTAAAGAGATTTTTGTTTTGTTTTGTTTATATAGTTCTGGCTATCTCTGGAACTCACTATGTAATGTAGACCAGACTAATCTCTAACTAACAGCAATTCTCTTGCCCTTGCCTCCAGAGTACTGGGATTAAAGGTATGTACCATGATGCCTTGCCTAAAGGGGCCTTCTTATGGGACACAATGATTAATTTTATCAAGAATATTGTTTTGAATGAGCCAGGGCACACGCTGACAACTGTCCAGTAATTTTCTAAATGTGTTTTCTTACTTAGGCATTTACTGCTGTGAACAAAGACCAGGACCAAGGCAACTCCCACAAGGACAACATTTAATTGGGGCTGGCTTACAGGTTCAGAGGTTCTGTCTATTATCATCAAGGCAGGAACATGGAGGACCCAGGCAGGCATGGTGCTGGAGGAGCTGCAAGTTCTACATCTTCATCTGAAGGCTGCTAGCAGAAAACTCACTTTCAGGCAGCTAGGACTAAGGTATTAAAGTCCATACCCACAGTGACACATCTACTCCAAAAAGGCCTCACCTCTTATTAGTACCACTCCCTGGCCCAAGCATATACATACCATCACATGTGCCTTATACGATGTTTCTGAGAGAAACTAGCATTTACAATAAGCAAAGCAATGTACTTGCTAGTATGGATTGGCACCAACCCACTGAGGCCCCAAATAAAAGGGGGGCTTTTCTGCTTTCCTCAGCTTGAACATTCTTCTCCTGCCATCAGACTCTGCTGGCTAACAGGCCTGTTACTAGGACTGGAGTTCACACCTTGGTTCCTTTGCATTCCAAGACTGTCTCCTTAATCTGGATTTCTAGGTTTCATACAGAAGACTGAATAACTTCTGAGACTACTTAATAATATGACTAGTCTTTCCTAAGAAATACCTATTTTATCTCTCTATACATTAATCCATTGCTACTTAATTAATTAATGGAAAACCCTGTACACGTTGATGTGCCCTGTCACTGTGTACAACCATCTAAACTTTTGGCGAGCCATCGAAAGCAACTGTCTTCAACCATGGAGTAATAAGGAAGACACTTTCAATGATAAAATTAAGAAAAAATGTCAAGAACCTGATAGCAAAGCATTTGGGTGAGCTTGGAGCTCTTGTGTGTCTGAGACGCTGTGTGACTGCACAGGTATAGGAGAGCATGTTGGACTGCAGCATCACTTAGGAGCTTAAACAGTGTCAAAGACTAACCAGTCCTAACCTAAACCTGCACAGAACTCAGGTTCAAGTGAAGTAAGTGGCTTTGTCAGTGAGGAGCAAAGTGCAACACTGTTCTTACTTTTCTGAACATTTAATATCAAACAGCAAGCTTCACAGTACCCAGCAGGCATTGTTACTGCATGGCATTGTCAGCCCAAACTCCAATATTCATCTGAGGGAAACAGTTAAAACAGGAAATTAATAGCAATTAATGTGCAAGAAATAACATGAGTAGATGTGGTAAAATAGGAAAATATAGACGGGGACAGTGAAAATATATTAATTAAACAGACTGAATAACAAGTGGAAATAGTGAGCAAGACTATGCAAAAAATTATTTAACATTACAGTGTAAATTAATAGAAACAGAAAAGAACTAATAAAAAATGTAAGATGGAGAATGACTGAAGAAGATACCTGATGCTGACATCTGGGTTCTACATACACCCCCACAGCTGTGCACATCCATATACTAGAACATGTACAAAAACACAAATCAAAACAAAACCAAACCACCTATGCTTTTACCAATTATCTTTCTGTAGGTGTATATCTAGGAGAGATATTTGTATCTTCAAGAAAAATGTTGTGGGGCTGGAGAGATGGTTCAGGGGTTAAGAATTCTGCTTTTCCAGAGATCCTGAATTGAACTCTCATGGTGACTCACAGCCATCTGAAATGGGGTCTGATGCCCTCTTATGGTGTGTCTGAAGACAGCTACAGTGTGCTCATATACATAAAATAAATAATTCTTTAAAAAAAAAGAAAAGAAAGAAAAAAAGAAAAAGTTGTTCATGAATATTTCTAGAAGTTTCATATATACCTACCTAAAGTTTCATATATACATACCTAAAACTAATTACACAAAATGCCCTTTATCAAAGGAAGATTAATATTTTTTCTGAATATATAGAAAAGAATAACAGTCATCAACAATATGGAATTAATGACATCAACATATATGAACTTCATCATCGAAACATTGAAAAAGACTAAAAACAAAAAAAGTAAATACTGAATAATTCCATGTATTTGAAATCCTGGAATAAATAACAATACTGTAGCTTGAAATGGTTTTAAGAATAGTTATTTCTTTCTTTCTTTTTTTTTTTTTGGTTCTCTTTTTTGGAGCTGGGGATCGAACCCAGGGCCTTGCGCTTCCTAGGCAAGCGCTCTACCACTGAGCTAAATCCCCAACCCCAAGAGTAGTTATTTCTCTCGTAGGGAAACCCTGCTGCTAAGGTCAAAGTCTGACATTACCTGAAAGCCTCAAGCTTGGTACAAACTGGGGGACTTTGTCAGCAGGGCTTACCTGGGGATCTTGAAATTCCCACACCGTCTACCTGTGGAATATCACATAGCTTGGTGAGATTAGAGGTTCCCCTTCCTTTCTCCAGGTAAGAGAAACCTGTTCAGCTCGTACCTGGAGAGTCCTGGAATGCCTTCTCATACTAATGAGTCATCTCAGTACCCAAGGACCTTGGCCCATCCTGGATATTCCTAACCCCTCCCACAAAACTATATAACACCCATTTCACCTTGAGTAAAGTTGATCTATCTCCCCAAAGCTGATCCGGAATGTCGTCATTTCCGTTTTTACTTGTAGGCTGTCTGAAACACTGTTCATTGACTCTGCACCCTTCACCTCGTGGGCCAGCAGCCAATGACCCTAGGAAGAAGGGAGGTTCACAGTTTTACTCATGCTTTGATCATTTATGAATAACCTCAAGGGGAACTTCTAGGAAGAAAGAAATGTAAGAAACAGTTTAATGAAATACTTAAGAAGTCCTATTACCACCATCCCTCACCATAATTATTGTCATGTTAAGGAATGGACAGTGAAATGAAGGAAAGTCAAATATAGATAATTTTAGCAACTTGAGGAAGGATGAACAGTAATTTGTGTTTTTTTTATCATGGGCATGTTTAAAGTATTTGCAATAAAATATAAAATGACAAGCTAAGTATTTTAATATTTGTTAAAGAGAGAAAAGGAGACTTGGAATCAATCTCAACTGTGGAATAAAATCTGCCTGCAGACATAATAGAGAAACACCGGTGCCAAACATTGCTCTGAGCAGCCACTTGTGTGTCTTTTATCCTACTTTTATTTATGAGAATAACTCATACAACCAGCACATGATGTTTCTTAGTATGGGTGTTTATTGCAAAATACATTTTGCTTCCTAACTGTTGAGCAAAAACCAATATCATCCATTGTTGAAAATATGAAGGAAGCTCAGAAGTTGAACTTCTCCCAAACACATATTTCTTGTTTTACAGAAAACAGCTATTTGTTCTAAGCACAAATGCTCATATTTCTCTTGTGAGATATTATAAATCACAAGAGTAAGGCAAACATATCTATCTAAAATTATTTTGAAAAAAACCTAAAGTTTATACATTTTTTTGTGTGTCAACATCAAAATTATGAAATCCAGAGGGTCAAAGTTATAAAATGTTCTTGATACAGTAAAGCAACGAATCCATACTTTTTGAAGGAATTTTCTGGAACATCATCCTAGTTTAATCTAGCTGGCATTAATTGTCCCATTAGGAAGCAAAACTGATTAAATTTTATGACATCAGCTATCAGTAGTTACTTCGATGTGAAAGCAATAAAATAAAATTAAATGTACCTTGTGGCGGCTGCTTCTTCTTCTTCTTCTTCTTCTTCTTCTTCTTCTTCTTGAAAAACATCATATCCACATGGCAGTGTCAAGAAAGTAGTGAGTAAAGATGATGATGACAAACAGGGTTTGTTCCTCTGTGCAGTTTCTCTTATTGGTGACACAGATGGATTCGACAAGGATGGTAGATCATGACTTTTAAAATAGAATTTAGTGAAAATAATGGGGCTCTACTTTGAAGTTTTTCTTATAGAAAAAATGCATGGGGTAGCATTAGACTTCTGTCAAAATGAAAAAAAATATATATCCTTAAGTTATTCTGAAAATGTGAAGAAAAAGACATTTCCTAACCCATCTGTAAGACAAACTTATACCATAGCTGGTATAAGTGAGAGATGGTGACGTAAAGTGAAAGAAAGCCACTGGACTATTCAAAAGAGCTGTAGGATGAGCTTCCTCAAATCACTAGTTAGACTGATTTCTAACAGTTAAATTTATAATGGGAAGTGTGATTTGTTTTAATGAGAAGAAACCATATTTTTGGGAGTCTCAAACATTGTCAAAAGTGGGTCAGAGATGGGCTCATATAGATGCTCCTCTACCTGAGACTGGAACACTGGCTATTGACAGATTCTGAGCCAGAAACAGGTGTTTTCTTTGTTTTTGTATGTAAAGGTGAATCCACATTTTAATATAATATTTTTATTTATTTGAGAACTTTATACATGTACATGATGCTAATTATTTCCGACTTCATTATATCTGCTGAATGGATACAACCTAGATGCCTATCAATAGATAATGAAAATGGTACGCAATAGAATTTTACTCACCTGTGAATGTCCAGGTAAATTGCTGAACTGGAAGAAATCAGACTTCTTTGTCATCTGTGGATCAGAGCTTCTAATGTGTAGATTTGTGTCTTTGCCTTGAAGTAGCTGTAGAAGCTAGAATGAGGCTGTTGGGAGGTGGGTCAGAGCAGAAGGCAGAGGCCATGAAGAATGGAAAGAGGATGAATAATGGGGTCATTACATAAAGAAGGGATGAGAGGGCATGGCTTCTGTAACAATGTTTGGGAGAGCAAGTTGAAAGCCCACTATTTTATAGGCATCCAAAAATATACATATGCAAATGAGTTTCTACTGAAATAGTTTCTCTTGGTTTTATGCCAGGACATATCACTTTTATTTCAGTAATCGCAGTCTGCACACATGTCAGTTATGTTCTGCTGCCTTTAATGCCAACTAACATCATTTGCAGAAGATCCTAGATGACTTCCTAAAATGCATTTATTAAGTCAAAATTCCTCTTGAAACATTACGAACAAGAGCTCAATCTTTCATTTAAAATTTTTGAATAAATGAAGTTCAAACATTACAAGGGAATTCTATATGATAAATTTGCTATTCTCACTGAAAATATTGTAAATCTTGAATTTAGCTAAGTGACTATAACTTGTAAGTTCACTTTTTGTTTAAACAATATCGAGTTCAATATGGAAATACATAGAACATGCTTAGCAAATACTATGTATGCATATTTATATAAAAGTTTTAATTGTTATTATTATCTTTATTCTTATGATTATTTTGTGGGTATATGCATATGTATGTGAATGTGTGGATGTGCCTGTGCAAGGCAGAATAAGGTATGGGGTTCCCTGTGGCTGGAGTTACAGGTGTTTGTGAGCAGCCAGATGCAGGTACTGGGAACTGAGTTTTTGTCTTCTGAAAGAGGACCAAGTACTCTGTACTATCTCTCCAGCCCCATATTAAAGTATTTTAAAAGAAGAGTATAAAGTGCTTGGCATCATAAGTTGCTGTTTATTCCTCTTTGTGAATACTCTGTTAAACCATAAAAATGACAAATTAAAGGATGGAGATGAGCTGGCATTGGGACATTGGAATGACAGATAAGTAGGTTTTTACAAGAATGGACATCTTTCAATCCTGCTAAGGGGAAGATTTGAAAATTCTTCCAAGAAGTGCATACTGACAGAGTCTGATATGGATGTCTCCTGAGACTGACAAATACAGAAGTGGATGCTCACAGCCAAGCATTGGACTGAGCACGAGGACCCCAATGGAGGAGTTAGAGAAAGGACTGGAGGAGCTGAAGGGGTTTGCAACCCCATAGGAAGAACAACAACATCAATCAACCAGGAACCCCAGAGCTCCCAGGGACTAAACCACCAACCAAAGAGTACACATGGAGGGTCACCATGGCTTCAGCCTCATACGTAGCAGAGCATGGCATTGTCTGGCATCAATAGGAGGAGAGGCCCTTGGTCCTGTTAAGGCTCCTTTCCCTGGTGTAGGGGATGCCAGGGCAGTGAGGTGGGAGTGGGTGGGAGGGAGGAGGAGCACTGTCATAGAAGCATGAAGAGGAGGGAAGGGATAGGGGATATTGAAGGGGAAACCAGGAAGGGGGATAACATTTGAAATGTAAATACATAAAATATCCAATGAAAAAGATAATTCAGAAAAAAAAAGAAAAAGAAAAACCAGTTCATTGCCATTTCTCTAGCCAAGGGTCTTCTGCAGTTTAACACTATTCCTGTCTTCTGAAATGCTGCCTCTCTGATGCTGGTAGCATCAAAACACAAAAACCACCATTGCACCGACTGCAGCCATTTTTTGTTTAAAGATTTAGAGTCAAGGGATGCTGAAAACCATTTCTCTGATGATCAATAGTCAATAAATATATTTTCAAGACTATGAAGTGTTCTGGCCTCACATGGAGACCAAAGCTTAAGACATAGGGATTCTTATAAGCCCTTTAATATATTTTTCGTGAATTCTGTATTTGACATTCTTAAAATATAACCCAAAACACTTGTTCCTTTTATCCATTCCTGAGAATTATCCTGGTTAAAATATCTTGACATTCAACCACAGATACCTAGGAAAGAGCTGGCTGAGCATATGGGTCAGTAACTCAGGAAAATTAGAAGTTGTCTATGTACCATAGGTTACTAGGCAAAATAAATTCCCAAGCCAGCCAACTGTTTGAAATTCTCATTACCACACTCAGTGACCGCAGTACCTATAGAGTAGAAGTGTAAGCTGAGCGGCTACCAGACTTTAATGTGAAGTCTGTGTTTTGTTCCTGCTGACATGATTTTCTTTGCCATTACAAACATTACAGTTTGGGAGAAGTAGGTACAGATATTTTGAAAGGCTTTTCTTGAAAAAGTAATGTAATAATTGGACTTGAAAATGAATGAAAATTAATCAGTGGACAAAAACCAGTACATATGATTGAAGTGCCATGATGTTAGTTATTCAAGGAATAGGAAACAGATGTGATGTCGGGGCAATGTATAGACACCACGTGGATTATTTTGTGAGGTGTGATAGGATTTTATAAATATTTTAGAGCAATAAGTCTATGAGGAAATCAGGTCACCAAGATGAAGTTCAAAGAAACATCACCCTGGATTTTGCAATGAAGAGAGAATCAGAGTAGGAAACTCCCAGAAAATGCAATCAGAATAGAACTAAAGTAGACAGGATAATGAGGTTTGGTTGAAGATGGTGACAGGGAAGAGTAGAGAAAAGGGAGTAGACAAATTATCTAGGAAGTATAACTAATAAGACATGATCGGTGGACACATTGTTTAAGTTTGCTAACTCAAGCCAATGTGTGGGGCGCCGTCCCTGAGAACCGTAGGAAAATTAGGAAGAGACAGGTTAGCACATGTTTGTGTGATTTGGATGACCTCTGGCATATCAAAATGGAGCTGTCAGCTGCTAAGTACATGTGCACTCAAGTCATGAACAATGATATAAATGTTCTTGTCAGAGAAAATGAAGTGAATAAAAGAGGTACTCAGTATGATATCTAGCTAATTGTTAACATTCTGTTATAATACTAAAGGCCTGCTTCTCTGTAAGAGTTGCAGAAGTATTAGAGTGTCTTCACAGTTCACCCCATCTAGCATACATACACATGGTACACACACACACACACACACACACACACACACACACACACACACAAAGATTTTACTTATGTGTTAGAATTTTTACCATGTGTATGTATGTGGACCATATGTGTACAGTGCCCACGGAGATCAGACACCTTACTAAGATCCACTGGAACAGAAGTTCTACACAGTTGCGAGCCACCATTGGAAATACTCTTAAGGAACCATTTCTCCAGTCCTCGATGCGCTTTCTTTAATGTCTTAATTGTTTGTGATATACATAAATAAGTCTCAGATTACAGTATCCATAGATCCTTTTTCAGACACACTTAGTCGTCTAACCTAATCATTTGTCTTTATTGGGCTCCCATGTGTTCACGATGAGTACCTTTGTATGCTTGTATATTTTAAAAGAACACAAAAATCATCAAAATAAGCCTATGAGAATTAAAGTTACTTAATTTGAACTTTCTACAAAATCAACGTGATTTCATATTTTATTGACTTGAAAAATGTTAAAGTGCTTTATTTGGATCAGTAAGATAGAAACACAATAAAATATACATGAAAAGCAGGCAGAGGATGTATTTATCACTCAAAGTGAAATGATTTATTGAATATCTTTTTTCCTTAATGTGATAAAGTATCTTGGAAAGTTCTTTTTGTTATTTTTCTGTTTCAAAGAGGCAATCATTTTGTGTCTAAAAAAGAGGGGAAAATTACATTGTTGTAAGACTCAATGCTGTTATTATCTATTTAAAATTTCTAGCCAAACCAACTGAAAGACATTAAAAATAAATTACCAGCATGCAATTACCATAGGTAGATTTTGTGCTGTCACCAAGCGATAATGGATGAATGGCAGACGAGATGCACAGTTGATGAGACATTATTCCAGTTTCAGAACAGATTCCAGGTAAGTCAGAAGCTGTCTAGTTAACACGACAGAAACCCTCCCAGTGAGGAGGTTTGTCTCACATCTATCACCCAAGGATTTTATCTGGTTTATCAGGAGCTTACTCAGGAATTAAATCATTTCAGTGTTGAGCAACCACGTCTTAGTGAAGGCAATGGGTACTCAGAGTGCTCTGGATGCAAGGGCAGCGAGAGGGCTGTGTGCAGCAGCCGGCGTTCCTAGAGCCTTAGCTTTGAGCAGCCCAAGTGCTCTGAAATTCCCAGCACCTCTTCTCTAACCCTCTTACTCACATGCATCAGATCTTTCTGTTAGATGCGATGTATGCTCCTCTGGAGGAGTAATCTTAGAGTGTATTTCCTAACATGAATTCTGATACTAAATTATTTTACAAAAAAAGTTTGGGTTTTCAGAAGGATTTAAAAGTTGTGATTCTTTTTCTTTTTGTATGTTTTCATCATTAGGAATTTAGAACAATATTCTTCCTAAGGGTTACTGACATAGGATGTGTGTGTGTGTGTGTGTGTGTTTGTGTGTGTGTGTGTGTGTGTGTGTGTGTCAGAGAGAGAGACAGAGAGACAGAGAGGGACAGAGAACAGAGGGGGGGAGGGAGAGAGCGGGAGGGAGGGAGAAGGAGGGAGGGAGGGGGGAGGGGAGGAAGGGGAGGGGAAAAGAGAAGGAGGGAGAGAGGTAAGGGGAGAGAGGGAGGGAGGGAGGAGGGGGGTGAAAGAGGCCACACAAACAATGTGTGAGAAGAGACAAGATTTAGGTAATTATAAGACGTGGGCCCATAACTGATTTAGGGAGGGACCAGGAATCACTGAGAAGTTTTACTAGAGAGATACTTTAGGCACATGAAACACAGGCAGAGCAGCTCAAGCATGTGGTGACCTGAGGTTTCTGGCGGTTCCATAGGCTCCCTGTCTAGATGTGAGCATGAGGTGCAAGGATAGAGCTGAAGACAGAGCATCAACGCGTTGTCACTAGCACCGTGCTCTGAGTACACAGAGTGCAAAGGCTCAGCCCTGCGCCTGCATTTCCAGCAACGTGGCAAATAAGGGCTTTGGAGGCGACGTTTTTGGGAGCTTTGATGAGGATTTGTCTACACAGAAAAACCAAGAGAGTTTTCTTTTCTCTCATCAGTTGGTTTATGTACATGCCTGTGCTAAAGTGGATAAGTATATGTAGTTGCTGAGGGTAGGAAGCCTAAGGACATATCCGCAGACATGCTTGTGCGATCGGGGATTTTCACTGTATCGTGGCATGGGTGACACGGAGCTCCTGCTTATTATACTCAGAGAACGCTTGGAGCGTTTCTTATTTTTTCTTTTTTTTTGTCTTCAATGCTAATCCTTATACAACCATGTAAAGTAAACAGCTATTATTATCTTATTTTATTGCTTAGGAAGGTAACTCAGAGAAGTAAGTTGTCTAGTGAGCGCATACTGTAATACTCAGGGTGTGTCATGTTATATCATGTATATCAGGGTATATATTTAATGAGCAGCGCTTACAGGCCACCCAAGGAGAGACAGGGCCCCGAAATGTTCATTGTTAAGGACTGAAAATGATTGTGAGAGATGTAGTCTTAGAAAATTAGTGTTAAACCTCACAATGTGAGACATTTGTGAGCTGAAACAAGGGAACCCTGAAAGGGAAGACGGGAAATGTGTAAAAGGTAGGTGGCATAAATGTAATAGCTGTCTGCTTAAATAGGAGGAGAGGCAATCTTCAAAATGAAAAGGGAATGGGACCTCATCAATGTAGTAACAGGAGATTTCTGTGAGAGGGGAAACAGTTGCTTTTTTAAAAAAGCATTTGTTTTAAATTTAAATGTATATGCGAGTCTGTGTGTGTGTTTGTGCTCAGGAAGAGCAGAAAGGAATCTTAACTTCCGCATCACCTCTCTGGGCTCAGATGAAAACGTTTTAAATTAAACAGATCCCAAAAAGCGTTTATAATGAGGTGACTGAGAAAAAAAACATGTATAAGTGCATAAATTCTAGGTTTCATTTTTCTCACAGATCCCGATTTGAGGTTTGTCTTTTTACAATTTTGATTTTTCACGGCTATCCCTCTCCTCTTCTGCGTCCCTTCCTCTCTCTCCCTCTCTCCCTCTCCCTCCCCCCCAGCCCTTTTCCCATCCCCATCTTCCTCTCCCTCTCTCCTCCTCCTTTACTCTCTTGTCCTCCCTCCTTCCTTCCCTCCCTCCCTTGTTCCCTTCCTCTCTCCCTCTCCCTCCCTCTTTCTCTTTCTTCTCTCTCTTTCTTCATTTTCTTCCTCCCTTTCTTTTTTAGGTGAATTTGCACACTGCCACTCAGGCTGGTTTCAGTTCTGGAGTTAAATGACTCTCCAGAAGTCTCCCAAAGTAGCTGGGACTGGGGCCTCAGGCTGCCACAGCAACATCTTCCTGTTCTCCCTCTAAGAGGCCATTCCAATAGTCATGCCACTTACTGGAACCCTGAAATCTTGCAAGCAGACAAACACTTGTCCACACGGAAAGCAGAATTTGTTAGTTCATTGGAAGTTTGGCTCTAGGTTTTGACAGGTGTGCCGTGCAACCACTGGAGGGCACTGATTTGAATTTCACAGGCAAAACCATCATTGGTGAAGCAGATCAGTGCCCAATGTCTACTCTGAGAACATCACTCAAACTGCTACTGGCAGGTGTTACACAGAGAAAAAGGTGTTTTCAGAAACATCAGGACCAATGTGGAGGTGAGCAGTACAGTGCACTTTCAGTGCAATTAGCACAGGCTGGATAGGAGGAAACAACATTTTATAAATGGCACGTAAGTGAGAAGTGTCCAGGGTAAAGAAAACTTGGTAATAAAAAATAAAGCAATAAACAACTTAAAAAAGTACTATCTCATTATATTAGTCTGCTAATTAGACCTAATAACTGCTCCCCTAAATTAATTTCTGTACCCATAGACTACCGCATCTCTGAGACTTCATCAGGAAGCTTCTTTGCACAGTGGACTGTAACTAACATAGAAACTCACATGTCACAGTAGCTAAGGGCATCTGTGGAGTGCTCAGTCACAAATATGAGATCTCACATTCCCTGTCCCCAAGGATCAGCAAACATGACAGAAGAGACTGGTGGGAGGGTTGTAAGAACCAGATATCAGAAAGGACTAGAATAAAACAGTATCTTCTAAACATGGCAGGACCCTTGCACTCAGGAATCCACAGCACCAGGTCTGCTCAGTCAACATTCAAGCTTAGACAGGGTTGGGGCTTAAGAGCTTCACCAGTAGTTGAGGCTCTATGGATATTTGATAGCTTTTTGGGGAGACAGAGTAAGTAGGTCAACCATACTCCAGACTAACCATGATCCATATTCACGGTAAGGAATGTAATCAAAATTCATTCTATGTACATACAAAAGTATCAATAAAATATGTTTAAATAATTTAAGTATAAATATACAAATATATACATAACATAAATTATACATTTGAAATATTATAAAAATAAATTAATATTTAAAATATTAAATCATGTAGTATAGACATGGCTTACTGGTAACCAACCAAATCAATCAATTGATAGAATTACATACATTTGTATTATGAAAGGTGAGTGTTTACAATGGAAGGAAGGGAACTAAGAGCAGGGCTTTTGCTGTGTTACATAAAATGGCACAGCAACATGTTGGTGTGGAAAATTACATTAAGGTAACGGAAAGTATGTTAATGAAATAAAATGGCATGCTATCTAGTGTGGGATATTTATCCACAATAATGAGAAATCAACTACTTATGTTAACCTTATTGATTCTGCAATAAGCAATACAGTATATAATGTCCCAGGCATGCAGATGTATGGATCAGTTCTAAAACAGAAAGAATTCAAACCATTAAATGCCTTCCCTGTGCACTGCAAGATGGTAGGCTGGGAAGGTAAGGGATTTTCCAAAAATATTAATCCCTTTATTATTTTTAGATGAATATCTTGAGAATTAAACCTGCAAAATATACTTAAAACCATGTATAGCCTACATAAATCAAAGCAAACTTTCTTTTTTCCCCTTTTCTTTTATTGGATATTTTCTTTATTTAAATTTCAAATGTTATCCCCTTTCCTAGTTTCCCCTCGGAAACCTCTCATCCCACTCACCACGCCTACCTCCATGAGGGTGCTCCCACACCTCCATTGTTGGTGGGATTGCAAACTGGAAACATTCTGGAGGTTCCTCAGAAAACTGGACATTCCACTACCTGAGGACCCAGCTATACCACTTCTGGGCATATACCCAAAAGATATGCCAACATATAACAAGGACACATGCTCCACTATGTTCATAGCAACCTTATTTATAATAGCCAGAAGCTGGAAAGAACCCAACTGCCCTTCAATGCAGAAAATGTGGTACATTTACACAATGGAGTACTACTCAGCTATTAAAAACAATGACTTCATCAAATTCATAGGCAAATGGATAGAACTAGAAAAATGTCATCCTGAGTGAGATAACTCAATCACAAAAGAACACATATGATATGTATTCCGCAATAAGTGGATATTAGCTCAAAAGTTTGGAATACTCAAATACAATTTACAGACTACACGAAGCTCAAGAAGAAGAAAGACAAAAGTGTGGATGCCTCAGGACTTCTTTGAAGGGGAAACAAAATACTCACAGGAGGAAATACAGAGACAAAGTGTGGAGCAGAGACTGAATGAAAGGCCATCCAGAGACTGCCACAACACACATGGTGTTTCTCCACACATGCAGTCACCCAACCCAGTCACTACTGGGGATGCCAAGAAGTACATGCTGACAGGAGTTTGATATAGCTGTCTCCAAAGCAAACTTTCTAATCCTTTCTAATGTGAAAGTAAAAGGGTTTCTTGGTGGTTTGAACATGATTGTAATCTATTTTTCTGTGTTTTCTTATGCAGTCTTCTAAACATAGTATTGCTTAATAAAACAGTTTCTTTTCTGTTTCCAGGAGCAATTATTATTATTATATTTTCTACATGTATAGAAGTTTTCTACATATATAGTGTTTAACATTCAGACCCCAGTGCCCCTGATGCTTTAAATTAGGGCTACTGGTAGCATTTCTCTGTCCACTTGCTGGAGACTGTTGACTAAGTTGGAGTGATTGTGCTTCATAAACTCTTCCTGTTACCTTCTGACTGCACAACTATTTTCCTCTGAAAGTAAGCTATTTTCAAAAGCACCTGTGGCAATGGCTATACTTCTTTCAGTATATTGTCTATAACACTGAGGGTCCTACACACGTGTGGAACACAAACTTGAGTACCCAGCCATCTTCTAACTATGCTATGTTCTTGTAGTTGTGTGTGTGTGTGTGTGTGTGTTACATGTGTATAACAGAAACTTGAGTACCCCACCATCTTCCAACTATGCTATGTTCTTGTAGTTTTGTGTGTGTGTGTGTGTGTGTGTGTGTGTGTGTGTGTGCACGTGTGTATTTTTGATAACAGGCAGTTCAGTCTTACTATTTACAATATCTATTTTTTTTGTCAATAGATTGATGTTCCAAGCCAATAAATGAATATAAAATCTTTCAGTCTTTAGGTTTTACTATTCTTAGATAATAAAAGTCTTATATTTTGTTCAAATGTCTGGATTTTTCTCTTAATTGTAAAAAGCAATATAGCATTTTAGCATAATTAGATTCACACACAAACACACAAATATATACATACATATACCATGAAATATGAAAATCTGGTGAATATTTCATTCTAGTGAATGCACCTGGTAAGTACTTTGTTCTGTGTTAATATGATGTTCCTAAAGTCATCTCAGAATCATCCAGGGTTATTATTAAGGGTGTTAGACTGCCCCATCTTCAGTGTTGAATCGTAACTGCTTATGGTATAAACATCCATTTTCCATTTAATAAATTGCTGTGTAATTGTCCAGCTTTTTTCAGTACTTATGCTCCCTCTACAAAGTTTAGAGTTGGTCCTTTGTTTGAACTGTAGCAAAAGTATTAGTTAGGCAAAACGTTATGCTGTTTCCTGTTCACTTAAATGATCATTCCACAGACATGATGCAATGTGCCTTCCGATTGTCAGCATTGTGCCAAGTCCTGGACACGTGAAGAAACAAAAGTCCAGCTCTTAGAGTAAGAGAAGACACTGGGTACATTGAATGCAGGATGTTTGTATATTACTTAGGAAATTAATGTATTTCACATAGGTGCGTACTGATCCATGTTGCATTTTGTAGGAATCTATGAAGTGAGATTTCATGCCTATGAGTTAGAGATTCAGATACTTCAAAAGACCTAGATGGTGGCAGAGAGAAGTTTTCATTATTCAGATGAAAACTTTACCTGGACAAATCATGCGTTTTTACATGCTTTGTATAATTCCCAGTTCAACTCCAAAGGTCACAAGAAGGCAGCATTTTGTTGGTCATACGTATGGCCTCCAGTATAGTTCACTTTGTTTTGATGACCGAGCACTGGGTTCCAACTACTGAGATGCTAAATTTGCCTCTGCCGTTTTTCATTTCCTCTGCAATTTTGAAATTGTGGATGACAATCAGAGCAGAGTTGCAGTGGCCTTGAAAGGACCCACATGTGATCTTTGGTTTAAAAAAAAAAGATTGTTTCTCTCTTATTGAAGAGTACACTGTAGTGATATTTTATTTTACATTCTTTACTTTGTAGGAATAATAGAAGTGTAGTAAAGTTACACCAAAACAAAACACTCTTTTTTTTTCTATGATTAATTATATTTATTGGAAGCTCTTCAGGAGTACACACATATACTCACATGAGCCTGCATGTGCAAACACACACACACACACACACACACACACACACAACTATGAAGGGTCAAATTATAGATCTGTACCTGCTTGTACTGTGGCTTGAATGCAAAAGTATTCAAAGTAAAATATTTCTTTCAGTGACAAACTTGACAAAATTCTTAATCTTCAATACCTTTTCTAACAATTATTTTTATTTTCAGGTTCAGTTATTATTTTTTCTTTTTTGTTAACCAATGCGCCACTCCACACACCACCTCCTCACAGGGAGGTAGTATCCCAGCTGGCCTCAAGCTCTTGGGAATTGTGTTTTCACCTTGGAGTGCTGGGATTACAAGCATGAGTGTTCATTCTCAAACCCGATTTATCAACTTTATAAGTATCATGAATTTGTGCATTGTAGGCTGAATGCAGGTGATTTTATAAATTCATATATACAGGGTCTTCTTATGAAAATTTAATTTTAAAATTCAGCAGTTATATAAATGTGTTCACAACCCTGTAGACACACATACATAAATACATATATGTAGTTTATAAAATAAATATATAATTTGCTATTTTTCAACAGGACAATGAAGTTTACTTAATATATACATGTCACATCTGACACTGGGAAAATGAAAAATGCTATTTCCATAAGCAGATTAAAGGTCCATGCTATCTGCATTATAGCAACATCCCCAGGAATCTAGCTGCAATTCCAGCACTTTCGTCATGTAGCTGATTTACCAAGAGCTGGACCGAAGGGCAATGGTTGCAGTGTACCTAGGACCTCATGTGGCTTGGCATCCGGGGAGGAAGACATAGTCTTTTCAGCACACGTCCCAGCTTCTGAGTCTTCTACTTCAGAATACTCAACAGTTTCCTCTGCGGAATCAAATTCAGTGTTATCCCGCGGTTCATTCCTCTGTCTCTGGATTACCTCTGCCTTGTACTGTGTGTGTTCTGATGCTTCTGCTACGCCTTCATTCTCCCTTTTCAGACAGGTGATTCCACTGTCCCTTTGTTCAATTTCTTTATGAAGTTTCCCCCTCTCTTTAAGTGCTTCATCGAGAGCGTTGCTCTGTTTTTCTACTACTTCTCTCCAATACTGAGAAGATGGGTTTTCTTTAATCATAAGATCAAATGCTTCCTGAATGACGCTTCTACATCTATTTTCATTAGCTTCTGGACCACAGCTCAAAGTCTTAGATGTTAGCTGGTCATCCTAAAGCTTTCTTTTGGACAAGCCTTTTGGCAACTCATTCTGTCTGCCAGCAAGAGACCCAGCTACAGAAGGCCGAATCATCTTCAGCATGCTCCTTGGAACAGAACTGTTCTTCACCTTCCCTTGGGCCCCTTCCTCATTCTGCTTCATACAAGGATTCAGTTTTCAGAGACTACCGTGCTGGGTTCCCAGCGAGCATGGGAATGGTACAAGCCCCTGGCACCGATAGCACCAGAATGACCTGGGCCTGTAGATTGACCCGCAGACCTGGTCTCTGATGCAACACTAATTTGCCGTTTTTTAACCCCTAAATGATTTTCTTACGTTTATGAATATATTAAATATTTATTGTTTACACAGGGTTCATAGAGAAAACTCATTTGTGACACTGAACATAATCAGCTGTTTTTAGATTAGGTGACTATATTTCTTTATTATTTTATTTTTATTTATTATATGACCACATAAGTAAAAAGAACAGTTGTATTTTTTTAAATGAAAAAAGAGGGGAAAATGTAAGTTTTTTTAGGATCACACACAATTTAGATCCCTTTGGCTTCTAACAAACTCAGATCCATAAAATGAGCTGTTTTCCTATAAACGCTTTCAGTGGGAGGACTCGGTATGCCATGAGGTGTTTTCTGGGTTTCCTAGGGTTCACCCAGCAGTTGTTCCCATTTGTTTTCAATAGGGAGCAGGAACATGGCCAGGGCTTTGAGAAAAGTAGAGAAAATCATTGTATGTAGAACTATTCCTCAATAAGACAGTTAATAATTCTGTCACCAAGTAATTCTGCATAAAATTTAACATCAAAATCAACTCCTCTCCTTTTTAAAATTCTTTTGGGAGGGGGGAGACAGGGAATAAAGTTTATTTTAATATTACAGCATTCAGCATTAAAACTCCCCTTAAATCGTGTGTGTGTGTGTGTGTGTGTGTGTGTGTGTGTGTGTGTGTGTGTGTGTGTGTGTGTGTGATTCTGGTCTCTCTATAACAAAATCCACAAGTGTGGATTAGGGAAACAGAACTGTGTATGAAGTTAAGTTCAGGAGAAGAATTTTTCTATGTTGAATTATTTCTGATTTCTGGCAGAGGTAACTTGTTTGAACTGTAGGCTTAATACATTCTTCATATTGAGGGTTTTTTTTTTTTAAGAGCTGTGCCCTGGAAGCAAATGATGATAGAACAAGAGTAATCTCCCTCTGTGTCTGTTTCTGTGTCTGTGTGTCTGTATCTATGACTGTGTCTGTGTCTGTCTCTCTGTCTCTGTCTCTGTCTCTGTCTCTGTCTCTCTCTCTCTGTGTATGTGTGCATGGAAAGTTTTACAGGAAGTCATTTGGCTGTTTTTGCATAAACAGATTTGGTTTCTTTATCTAAAGTCAGAACCATTGGGAAGAGACGCTTAAAATTTCCTGGCAGAATTAAACAAAAATATATCCTAGGTCTGGGAAAATAGCTCAACTAGTAAAAATGTTTGGTGTGCAAAAGTGAGCAGCTCACTTTTATCTGCAGAGCCTGTGTAAAAACGCTGCACACAGTAGTACATTCTGTAACTGCAGCATGCGAGAAGCAGAGACAAGCTGGCCAGCCATCCTAACCTTAATAACCGTAATTTCTCCCAGGGAGAGGTCCTGTCTCAAGAAGAAAGTAGTCTTACAGGGAATGCCAGGGGCTTCCATGTGGGGATGCTCATACTCACGTACACATTAACATACATACACAAAATATTCTAGTGCAATATTAAAATTAATCAGAACCTTCCATTTGAAAATTTTGAATATATTAAGGATTTTAAAACCCCCTGGTAAAGCAGATTCTAGGCATGCAATTCCTATGCCCATCATCTTCAATGCTCTCTGTTATTTCCTTTCTCCTTAACATAATATTTTTATTGATTATTTGGAAATTTCACATCATGCACTCTGAACACATTCACTCCCCAGTCGTCCCAGGCCTGCCCCCCTCAAAACCACACAGAAGAACAAACCAAAGCCAATCTGTGTTACCCACATATTTACTGGAGCATGGTCAAATTCCCAGTGGCCATCTGCTTAAAGAAAACTGAGTCCTGTCTCCACCAGCATCTCCACTGAAAGCAAACAACTGTGGAGAACTATACTTCAGGTTTATCAAAAGATTTAAGACTTCTCTTCAGTGGCTTTTTGCCTAGGCTGCTACTTTTTTGTCAGGATTGTGGTAGGGGCTGTCATAGAAGCCTTGTATGTCCCTGTTTCTCAACTGCGAGTTTGCAGTTATAGATAGCATTACAAATATAGCTTCCTTGTCCTTTGCAGTCAGCAGGAGTGTGGATCATGGACTTCTATATGGTTTCTGGAGACAGCATGGGCCACGGACATTCACTTGGTTTCCAGCATCAGAAAGTGCCACTGACCTAATCCTGGTCCTCCAGTAGCTACACAGACCACAGTCAACAACATGGTCCTTTGCCACAACACAGGCAACAGACACCATTATAGCCTTCCACCATAGCACAGGCTAAGGGCAACAGGGCCTCCATGTAAACATGGGCCATGAACAGAAACATAGTTTCCATCAGTAACCTGACCCATGGACATCAACATGGCTTCAATTGGCAGCACTGACCATGAACAACTGCATGGCTTTTGTTGGTGACATGGGCCACAGACATCAACATGAACCCTGGGTGCTGCAGGACCATGTACCCAAACATGGCCCATGGAGGCAGCAAGAAGCACAGACATCAACATGGCCACTAGCAGCAGTATTCTGTTTTTCTTAGAAAGTACATTTATCAAATATTTTAGTTGGATAAGTACATTTATATTTTTATTAGCTTTCTAATTTTTCAAGTAAGTAAAGGACAGTATTTGCAGCTAAAAGAGAGGTATAAACAAAGCTGAAGGGAACGCCGATTTTATGACTTCTTCAGACCTTCGCATCTCGATATATTTCTTGGTAATATGTGTGGATTTATCCCATTTGTTTTAAAGTCCCATAGAATGAATCTACAATAACTATTTAGCCATAGACATTGAACTATTTTTGTTTTCTCCACAGGTTTTGAAGGTATTTCAACAAATACATTTCTTTTGAAAAAAATGCCCCCTCATGTTCATCTTCTAATTAGTTTTCCTACTTTTCCATTTCTTTTTTCTTCTTTCCTTCCTCCTCTTCCTCTCTTTTATTTGTTTTAAAGATTTATTTATTTAGTATACATAAGTATACTGTAGCTGTCTTCAGACACACCAGAGGAGGGCATCAGATCACATTACAGATGGTTGTGAGCCACCATGTGGTTGCTGGGATTTGAACTCAGGACCTCTGGAAGAACAGTCAGTGCTCTTTAACCACTGAGCCATCTCTCTAGCCTTTGGTACTTTTGAGACAGAGTTTCTCTGTGTAGCTCTGGCTATCTTGGAACTTGCTCTGTAGATCAGGCTGACCTCATACTCAAAGATATTTCTGCTTCTCCCTCTCGAGTACTCAGATTAAAGGCATGCCTGGCCTAATTAGTTTTCTTAATATTTCACTGTAATTGGGTTTTTGGGGTGGGTTGGTCTGATTTCTGAAGCTTTCACATATATCAAATTGTTATTATAGTCAGTTCTTATTATGTTCTCAATTGCTCTTCCTTTCCTTCTGAATCTCTATTTATCTTCCACTAGTCATCCAGCAGGTACACAACTGAAAAATATGACATCCCCTCCCACCATAGTTACTATTAATAGCTCCTCATGAGGGAATGGATAAATCTTGTTGGCATTTTCTCTGTTACTGGTAGAATGTTGCAGTTAGCAAACCTGTACAGGTATTTACTGCTGGGATTAAAGTGGCCATACTGTATCTAGATGGCAATGTTTAGTGGTATTCCATACTTTTGCTCTCATATTTTTCACAGACAAAACAGAATCATGTTGGAAACAAATAGAAAATTTAATCCCTGTTGGTTAGCATTCCTAGTGCTGTAAGGTACTATGAACGTTGTTGTGGAAGAAAACTCAACAGTTCTACCCAGCTATAGACCATATTTGCTACAATTCCAATTGATAAGCCTCCTGCTGCAATAGCTGATGACTATATTAGGATTAATGAACTGCTTTGTGATTATATTGGAGGTGTGCTTCACACAAGGAAAAATATATCTGGTGCTATAAATCTTGTCACACCCCACTATAACTTTAACTGACTTAATGATGTGCTCTAAAATTTTACTCAAGTTGACTTATCTACTATCAAAATTTTATAATCCAAATTCATCGCTTGTATCAAATATTCAGTCACATGGAATTGCACTTCTAGTGATCTGGAATTCAGTTGACCATGTGAATTTTTAATCATTATTCAGACCATGTACACTTATAAGTTTCTGCTTCCTGTTGGCCCATAGTGATTGTTTATCCTCTGAAAGAAAAGAAGTTTATTGGCCAAAGTATGACTCAGTTATATGATACAAGATATGTTTATTTATGTGCCTGAATGAGTCAGATTGTCTGTTAATTATGTCTGTTCATCCCTTGAATTTCTTAAAAGAGAAAGGAAACTGTACATGAGAGATACACTACATCACAGAAACAGAAGAGCTTAAGTCCAAGTGGATCAAGGACCTCCACATCAAACCAGATACACTCAAACTAATAGAAGAAAAAGTGGGGAAGCATCTCGAACACATGGGCACCGGAGAAAATTTCCCTGAACAAAACACCAATGGCTTATGCTCTAAGATCAAGAACTCACAAATGGGATCTCATGCAAAACTGCAAAGCTTGTCAGGCAAAGGGACACTCTGGTTAGAGCACCGGGGAATCAAAACACCCCAAAAAACACCCCCATAAAGAAATGTTCAACATCTTTAGTCATAAGGGAAATGCAATCAAAAAACAACCCTGAGATTTCACCTCACACCAGTATATTGAGAATGGCTAAGATCAAAAAAACTCAGGTGAGAGCAAATGCAAGGTGAGGATGTGGAGAAAGAGGAACACTTCCTCCATTGTTGGAGGGATTGCAGACTGGTACAACCATTCTGAAATCAGTCTGAGGTTCCTGTGAAAAATTGGACATTGAACTACCTGAGGACCCAAAGTTAATATAAATAAAAGTAAAGTGTACATTGACCTCTTTGGGCATATACCCAAAAGATGCCCCAACATATAAAAAAGACACATGCTCCACTATAATGTCATTTTGGCAGTTCTTTATTTATAATAGCTAGAAGCTGAAAGAACCCAGATGCCCTTCAACAGAGAGGAATCAGATACAGAAATGTGGCATCTACACAATGGAATATTACTCAGCTATTTCTTTTTTTTTCAAATCAATGACTTTATGAAATTCAGGCAAATGGAAGGAACTGGAAAATATCATCCTGAGTGAGGTAACCCAATCACAGAAAAACACACATGGTATGCACTCATTGGTAAGTGGCTATTAGCCCAAATGCTTGAATTACCCTAGATGTACAGAACGCATGAAACTCAAGGCAGATGATCAAAATGCAAATGCTTCACTCCTTCTTTAAAAGGGGAACAAGAATACCCAAGGCAGGGAATAGAAGGCAAAAAGATTAAAAACAGAGGCAGAAGAAGGAACACTGATTCAGAGCTTGGATATAAGCCCACATGTGGCCCATACATACCTTTGCCTGCGACAGCCATCCACTTAGACAAGATGGATGAAGCAAAGAAGTGCAGGCAATGGCTTTGTGCAGAGGTGATAAGCAGGAACCGATGTAGACCCTCTCCTGAGAGACAAAATCAAGCCAGAATACAGCAAATACAGGCACTAATGCCAGCAGTAAACCACTGAACTGAGAATGGGATCCCCGTTGAAGGAATCAGAGAAAGGACTGGAAGAGCTTGAAGGGACTTGAGACCCCATATGAACAACAATGCCAACCAACCAGGGCTTCCAGGGACTAAGCCACTAGCCAAAGATTATACATGGGCTGACCCTGGACTCTAACCTCATAGGTAGCAATGAATAGCCTAGTAAGAGCACCAGGGGAAGGGGAAGCCCTTGGTCCTGCTAAGACTGAACCCCCAGTGAATGTGATTGTTGAGGGGAGGGCGGTAATGGTGGGAGGATGGGGAGGGGAACACCCATACAGAAGGGCAGGGGGAGGGGTTAGGGGGATGTTGGCCCGGAAACTGGGAAAGGGAATAACATTCGAAATGTAAATAAGAAATACTCAAGTTAACAAAGAAAAAAAGGGAAAAAAAGAAAAAGAAACAGAAGAGCTTGAAATTAAAAAAAAAAACTAAAAGAAAAAGAAAAAGAAAAAGAAACAGTATACAGGTGCTCACACATTTCCCAAGTGCCTGTCTATCAGATATATCTATTTTAACTGGGCGATTTTAAGAAAAGTTAATATTTTCTAGAAATGGAGTTTTATGTTACATCAGAGAATATATTGAATGGACTTTTGTTTTTCAAAATGGCTGATAATCAAAGGCAGTAGCATTCTGGCAGCCAAGGGCACCTTAGGGAGCTAGGGATCAAATTGTGGTGAGTATTTGGACCAATATGATGGGACAAAGAGGGAAGACCTAGAAAGGATACCATGAATCCCAAAGGGATCCAGCAGGTAAGAGCCACAGGACTCTGTAGGTGGCTGGAGATGGAAGAGGTGAAAGAAGGTAAGTAGCTTGGCAGTCTCCAGCTTTAAATGATAGCAGTGTCATTAACAGAGGCAGGTGTGAGAAGAGGAGATCCGATCCAATGCAGCTTAACAACTTTTGGTGAAAGAAAGAAATTTGACGTAATCGGACTCTAGAAAAAGTAAATAATATAAATAAAAGTAAAAAGTCAATGCATTAGTCTTCATCAAGGGAGTCCTCCATAGATTTGACAGTTTCCCTATTTTAATTTTACTTGCTCACTAATTTTCCTTAGAAAATAATATTAATATTATTGTTTCAATGTAGAAATTTTATTTATCTATTAACTTATATTTTTAACAAATGATTTTATTTATGCAAAGCTTTAACCATATATTTGATAGATAATGTCCATTTTTGACTACCCGTGTTTATGTAGATATTCCTATTACACATTGATAAAGAAGAGTCTTGTATTTGAAATCATAATATAAAGCAATGTTAAGTTATCTACCAAAAATATAAAGGTAATGACAAGGTTCTTTACAAGAGCCATCTAGAAGAGAAGGCAGGGATCAGAATATAGTAGCCTAAGTCAGTGAATATGGATACTCACAGGAAAATGAAAGAAACAAGATTCTGACCACACCCTCCAAAGACAGTCTAACCCTGGCAATATCTTACTCTTTCTAAGGATTTTTTTCTGTTGGTTATTTTCTTATTTACATTTCAAATGTCATTCCCTTTTTCAGTTTCCTATCCATAAGCCCCCCCATCCCTTCCCCTCCCTTCTTCTATAAGGGTGCATTTCCTCCCCATCCACCCTCCCCCTTCTTCAACCCCCAACATTACTTTACACTGGGGTCCAACCTTGGCAGGACCAAGGCCCCTCCTTCCACCGTGCCCCAACAAGGCTATTCTTCACACATATGGTAGGAGCCATGGTTCAGTCCATGTATAGTCTTTCAGTAGTGGTTTAGTCCCTGGAAGCTCTGGTTGGTTGGCATTGTTGTTCTTATGGGGTTGCAAGCTCCTTCAACTCTTTCAATCCTTCCTCTAATTCCCCCTATGGGGGTCCTGTTCTCAGTTCAGTGGTGTGCTGCCAGTATTTTCCTCTGTATTGGACATGCTCTGGATATGTCCCTCAGGAGAGATCTATATGTGGTCCCTGGCAGCATGCACTTCTTAGCTTCATCAACCTTTATCTAGTTTTGGTGGCTATATATATGTGGGACACATGTGGGGCAGGCTCTGAATGGCCGTTTCTTCAGTCTCTGCTCCAAACTTTGTCTCCATATCGCTTCCTATGAATATTTTCCCCCCTTTAAGAAAGAGAGAACTGCATTTTGGTCGTCCTTCTTCTTGAGCTTCATGTGGTCTGTGGATTACATCTTGGGTAATTCAAGTTTTTGGGCTAATATCCACTTATTAGTGAGTGCATACCATGTGTGTTTTTGTGTGATTGGGTTACCTCACTCAGGATGACATTTTTTAATTCATTCCATTTGCCTATGAATTTCACGAAGTCATTGTTTTTGATAGCTGGATAGTACTCCATTGTGTAGTTGTACCACATTATCTGTATCCATTCCTCTGTTGAAGGGAATCTGTGTTCTTTCCAGCTTCTGGCTATTATAAAAAAGGCTGCTATGAACACAGTGGAGCATGTGTCTTTGTTATATGTTGGAGCATCTTTTGGGTATATGCCCAGGAGAGATATATCTGGGTCTTCAGGTAGTGTGCAATGTCCAATTTTCTGAGGAACTTCCAGACTGATTTCTAGAGTGGTTGTACCAGTTTGCAATTCCACCAACAATGGAGGAAGTGTTCCTCTTTCTTCACATCCTTGCTAGCATCTGTTGTTGCCTTTGTTTTGGATTTTTAAGAATGCATATTTCTATGTTGCCTACATATATATATTCATGAGGGCTTTGTTTCGCCTCAAACCAGTTACCAACAGTTCTGAGCTTCCAGTGGGTACTGGGAATTAAACTTGCGTCCTCTGGAAGAGCAGCCAGTGCCTTTAAACATTTTTCTAGTCTGACAGTGTCTTATCTACAGACTCTTTTCCCACCGGATAGGGAAAATCAATTCTTATTGTTTAAAGCAATCAAATTGCAACGATTTATTAAAGCACCTATCAGAGAACTAAGACACTAAGAATTTTAAATACTTTTGAATATTTAAATAGTTTTGAATATTAAAACTGCTGTAGGTTAAAGTCTTATCCTCTGGATAGTAAAAAAATCCAGAGTGATATTTGAATAAACTACTGATCATTTTCATGTTACTTAAAAAATTAAGATTACAAATTTTAAATTTTTTTTTTAATTTCACTTTGCTTATGCAGACTCAGAATAATAATCCACTCCTATTACTTGAGCTTTTTCTTTTTGTATCCTTCAAAGCCTGGGTCCATTGCTGCTGCTGGATTAATGGAGTGTGCACTGATGAGGGATTTTCATGACCAGGAGTTCTTTAAACACACAGAAAGCATCATGCCGAATATTTGAATGATTGGCACATGCATAATCAGTTTATGAAAATAGATGTGTATTTTAAGGCAAATGAAAATGCATCTTACAGTGGTTTCATTTTTGTAACCTTATCTTTGTTAAGGCTATCAAGAGGAAAGGGCTTTGTGTACGGCATAGGCTGCAGCTGCCCTGGACCTTTAATTCCAGACTTAGCTCCACCCCTTTGTGTTCTCATGCTTTCACAGCATACACTGTAATACTGCCTTAGATATATTACCTTACTTCTGTCCTAGTTGCTTCAGTCCAATTTGCAGTCCAGTTTTAGTTCTCAGTTTGGGAAGAAAATATTTACTTTCTTATGTCATTGTTACCATTACAGCTCCATCTGCTCTTTGTGTTAATTCAGGCATTTTTGCCATACTGTGGTCCATCCATACTACTTCTATTCTGAATAAGTTGTTTCTTAAATCATTCACTACAGTGATTGGTTACTAGGTGAAGGGAAAACATATATAGCTTATATACTCTAGAATTAACCAGGAGATAGGAAATGAATAAGTTAGAAGTGCAGCTTCAGACAACAAGGAGAAAGGGACCAGCAGAGAGAGTAAGGCTATGTTGTGATATGTGAGAAGGCTTCTCTGCCATGGAAACACATTTCGGTTGTAGACACGAATGACAGACAAAAAGCACAGATCAGGATGTATGAGAGCTGACCTTGTGGAAAGACAGGAGCAGTCTTGAAAGCATAGAGAAGAAGCAGCCTGGAGAACAGATGGATCGAGAGTGCAAGCAAAGCTGGAATACCTTGGCACTGGGTAGAGGAGCCTCACTGAAGTCAGATATGAAGGCTGTCAGAAGAGCAGGAACAAATGGGATTTTCTTCTCTCCCTTTTGGCGGGCTTTCCTGAAAAGCTTAAAACAGAAACAGGATCGATCATTAGTTACTTCTTAAATATACATGTATTTAAAAAGTCTCAGTCTTTTGACAGATATGGGATTTATGAGGCAACCATAGCCATTCAAAGCTAGTTCATAGAATTTTCATGAATGTGGGAATTTGCAGGTGTGTTGAAATAGGGAAGTTGCAATAGAAATGCTTATTAATTGGTTATGCAAGCTCAGAGGAAAACAGTGCTCATATCCAGGAGGGTAAAAGGAAGTATTTTTAGAAACTTTATCACATGTCAGTATAAATTCTCCATGGGCAAAAGGGTTGAAGTGTGTCTAATGGTGGAGGTGATCACTTATACATCAATGTATTATAAATGGCATTTGCTAAATATTGGAGATATAGTTGTTACTAAAAAGTGTACTTAGACCTATTTTTTGAGAAAGGATAAAAAACCTTTGTAATGAATGTATACATAATTAGAACAGGCTTCTAGGGATTATTTGACTTTCTTAAGTGGAAATTTGAACAAGATTCATCTAATCCTAGGTGCAGTCTCCATATATTTAAAATGGCCCAGAAGGTAACTGTTAATTAGTTTAGAAAAACTTGACATCTTTAACTGGCAGATCTCTGGATTTCTGAATAGTTTCTGAGTAAAATATAAATTTATGTGAAGAATATATAGAGATGCTTTTAATAAACAAATATCAATTTCCCAAAATTTCTAATAGAAAAAATCGTTCCATGAAGGCAGTGGGGCCATTTATAGTCATAGCATGTCTAGAAGCCATTCATTGAGTAGTTTTTAGTCTATCAGGTAACAAAGGCTTTTGAGAAGCAATAATTACTCATTCATTTAATAAGATTCATAATTCATCTCAGCAAAGATATTATAGGTACTTTAAAGATATCACTTGCGCTTCAATTTTCATGGTGATAGCAAACTAAAGTTTAGAAGCTTAAACAATCTCTATGGTGCTCATCCATTCACTGGCCAGGAGTTTGAATAGAATACAACTGGGTGTTTTAGTCTTTATTTTACAATATTGTGGCTGGAGAGATTCAATTCTGAAAATGAATTCATGGCCAAGACCTGTAATATCTAAAGACTTATCTACAGGGCTGGTCCCAGGGACGGGCTGACAGAAGTCTAGCACTACTAGCTAGTCTGGCTATTGTTTCCCTATGGCCTGCCTACATCATATCCTGATGTTTTTGGAACGTATGACTTCCATAAAGAATGAGAACTGACCTCAAAGACTTTTGGAAAACATAATCTTGAAGTGGAAGTTTCTGGATATGTCATGTGATACAAAACACAGTATTGTTTTGATAATACATACCCATGTGGTGTTTTGCTAAGGGAAGACCCATGGATGGACACTTGTTTTGAGAAAGTATGAATAGAACTCAATTGACAGTGACATCATGCTTGCATAGCTAGCTTTGCAATGCTTTTACTGGTCTTTTGCCTTCACTGATCTTCTCTTTATTGAGAGAGGCATGGCAGAGAACTTCTGATGTTTCAGCTGGTCCTGGTTGCTCTCAGTGACTTGTGCCAATTTAGCTGAGGCCTAGTGGTTTTTACTGGATCTTGTCACTGCTCTTGATTTGTGTTTGCTATCTGGATACTACTGAACTGAACTGTTCTTGTCCTGACAAATGGAGATTGGAATCGCCCCACCCCCACTCCCCCCCCAAAGAACCACTTCTAAATAGGTCCTCATCCCCTTGTGATATTTCCCATCTTTTCTCCCCTACATTTGGACACTGGAATAAAAGGGGGTGGGTCACAGCACTATTAAAAACCCTTATTAAAAGTAGGTTTAAAAAACAGAAATCTACATAATCTTCTTTCTATCCAGTTCTGTTGAAGAAATCCAAATCTTTTCTTATTCAAGGGGAAAGATGCTACATACTGATACTTGGTTGGTGGTAAGGAAATCACAATGTGTTGTAGAAGGTGTGTGGAAAAGAACACAAAATCACCTGGTAACTGCATCCTGGTATCTTTGGTAGACTATATAGTATGGCTTATAGTGTATAAGAAACACGCCATTGTGTTAACTGATGATAGTGTGGCACAGTAGTATGTATCTCTGAATCTCAGCAGATCAAGGCAGAAGGTACTTGAGTTGAAGCCGAACCTGGGCTAAGTAAGAGCCTGTCAAAAGAAGAGAAAAGAAAAAAAAAGGGAAGGAAAGAAAAGAAAAGAAAAGGGAAGGAAAGAAAAGGAAAGAAAAGAAAAGGAAAGAAAAGAAAAACAAAAAGCAAAAATCAGTCAGAAAAAGGAGAGACAATGTTAGCAATGAAATACACTACAGATTATAAAGCAACCGAGCTTTTAAATTTATTTTGAATTAATTATTACAACAAAAAATTTTCTGATCAGTGATAAAAGAGAAAAGAGTTCAGCTTCTAGAAGGGAAGTCTACACTCTACACTTATCTTTTTGACTGAAGAAAAAATTTATGAAAGTATAATAATTAAACTTAATATTATCTAAGTGATGTCTTACATATATTCTAGATTTATTTAAAAAACATTTTTTTGGCTTAAATTTGTTTTGAGAAGTTCCATAAAAACAATGGAAAATTTAGAGTGGTTTTAGTTTTTGACTGGGAGAGTTTGGAAAGTCCTAGATAGAACATTTTAGCCACTGGAAGGCTTACCATCACCAATTTAACAAATATTTCATATGTAAATGAAGGCAACCCAAAAGAATACATAAGTAATCAGTTCTGCTGGTGATTAGGTCATCGCCATATTAATCAAATTGAAAATAGTATGATGGTCTATAAAAAGTTACAGACATCTAAAAAAACAGGGGTAATGATATTAAAATTACTTCACACTGTTAGATCCTATAAATAAAATGTTAAACATTGTGAATTAATGAGCTAACTTTTGAATATGATTTTTAACTATAGATGGGTTTTGGAAAAGAACTTGGCAATGATTACTTAAACTGAAAACACACACATCACATTTCTTGGCACTCCTGCTTCAACACAATACACTCCATAATTTAGAAAGACCTATTGATGATTATGCTATTGCTTCAAACTGAGATAATCATGAAGTAAGTAAGCATCTATCAGTATAGACAGAGGTTAAAGATTGTATGTTAGTTGCACTTGATTTTATTTAGATTTTAAAATAAATTTGATCAGGTTATCACTTTTAAATACCTAATATATAAGAAAATGAAAACAAGATTGTTTTTAGAAAAATATTTACAATGTAATAATTAATGTAATTTTTCATTATGCATAACATGGCATCGAATATTATTATAGAAACATCCATGTACCATGTATGTACAAAATTACATAGGGGGACTAAATTATGAAGGTAAATTTGATTTGCCAATTGCAGTTCTAATTTAAAAATGATTTGAATTTAAGAATGACAAAGCAGTGAAATTCATTTTGTCTGCTAATCATATTATTTCTTTTTTATATCTTATAATTTTAAATGACATCAGTTTGGTAGAAAAGAAGGATGCATTAATCATTAATGGTATAAAAACATAGTATTACTTTGATGTTAACTACATTTAGAAGACATGTCATTTGATTAACATTGTATTTAGTTTTATAACTATTAAGGGTAGCTGTGATATTTATGGAAAGATTTTAGTAGAAAAAGTGGAAAGTAATGAATTACCCTTGCTTTTATTTTTTAACTCAGAGAAAATTTCTGTGAGTATATAATATTTCAAACTTCTATAAGTCACAGGTTACCTACCTTTGATATATTTATCATTGGAGCCCTATAACAAAACACAATAAGAAAATTGGGAACTATTAGAAAAATTATGAAAAGCACTGAACACTTGATACCAAATGTAGCATGGGTACTATTGAAAGAGTGAATGATTATTGTGTCTTGAATGAGTTGTGCTTAAAGGTATGTATGGAGAGGTTCTCCAGTGAACTTTTCTTTTTTTTACTTCTTTGGCAAGATGTGATACATGATGGATCATGTCATGGTACTGTGTGGCTCAGCCTTGGTCCTATGAAATACAGCTTCTCAGCTTCTCAGAGTTAGTCACAGACTTAAATTGTTTGATAGCTGTTTTCAGTCACAAGGAGATAGAAAACTGGTACCAAGATACCAATATTGAGTTTGTAGTAGCAAACTACTAAGAGTTAAGAGTGCCTTAACTTACATTCTGATTCTTATGGTAGAGAAAGAAAGCAGAATTTGAATCAAAGAAGAACATACACTTCATTTGGCAAGAACATATTCAAAAAAGTAAGGAAAAGGAAAGAATGGAAGGAAGGAAGGAAGGAAAGAAGGAAAGAAGGAAGGAAGGAAAGGAGGAAGAAAAGAAGGAAGGAAGAAAGGAAGGAAGGAAGTAAGGAATTTGACTAAAAAACATGAGTGATTGCCACATCTGGCTATTGCTTCAGAAGGAGCCCCATGAGGACCCAGCAGATCTCTCAGCAAACATGTGCCCGTGGCCCACAGAGCTTACCCTGGGACATAATGGAACGTCGAGAGGTATTACTCTTGAGAGTATCTCAGCAGAGCAAAATTGAAGAATTTATCTTCTCAAGTTGTTTTCATATTACATTAATAAAACTTCCTCCACAGCAAAGGAACTTCCAAGCTCTTTTATTTGACTCCCTCCAATACCTTGATAGCCACAAAAGAAGAACTAAAATATTTGTGTCCACATCAGATTGTATGTAGGTGTGGTGTCTAGATGCACACATATGTGTACATATATGTGTTAAAACGTGTAATATTTGTTTTCAGAGTGGTAATCACATGGTGGCTAAGTTCTGTCACTGAACTGCATTCTCAGTTTTGTATATAAATTTTTATGTCCTGAAAATCAAAATTTAGAAAGAAGCTTGCCATATATTATAATATCCTGAATATTTCAAAGATATTTATGGCTGTAATTGACATTTTAATGTATAGTACACTACAGTGAAAATGGATTTTATAAACGTTTAAAATTAACCTTGTAACTGTACAATAGAAGTATGTTCTTGAGAGCCATGGATTCTTAAGCCATTACTAAATGAAGAATTTCTCCAACACAACTGAGAAAGTTCTGAGTGAAGTATACTGTGTTATGATCAACAGTTTTGTTTGAGTACAGTGGTGGGCAGATGTTTCTTGGAGGTCTCAAGAATTAATCTGCCTGCCATATGCTGGTTACTAATAATTCACAATTGCTGCCTTCTGTAGAAGATTGCTCTTGGCAGTGTGGAAGTTTTCTTGTTCAATATGCTGTGTGCTCTTGACATCAAAGACAGATATGGAGGTATATAGAATCAAGCTCCTAGATCTAGAGATGGAACAATTCTGTGTCAACATTTATTTAAGTGCAAGACCCATAGAATCAAACTGTTTCCAGCCTTCAGAGGAAAGCCCATCCCTGCTCAGCTCTTTGCCCTTTCTTGTCCAATCCCCTCAGTGCTCTTTCTTATGACAACTATCTCATCGTAAATCAGAGTCCAATTTCTGTTCCATATTCCCCTACTAAGAAATGTACTTGAACTGATTGATAGTGGTCCTTGAAAGAGAAACAATCAGGAGTTCCATATTGACTCAGAAGTAAATTCAGTTGTATTAATTTCAGCTACTATGTTCAAAGAATTAGCTTCAAGAATACATCCAACTTTTATAAAGAAAGATATTAGAAGTAGTATTGAGCAATCTGAGGTGTGGGGGGATTGTAGATAGGAAGAGACTGAGAACAACCCTATGGTTTCTAGAAGACAGGTTTGGAGAGCAGAGAGAACCATAGGAGGTACTAAAGAGGTAAAAATGTTCAATAACTTGGACAACAAAGATCCTAATGAAAGAGGGGGACAAATGGCCATGGCTTTAGAGTGACTCGGTGTTTCACTGAAGTGCTTCTTCTGAAATCCATATCTGTCCTAGTCTTTGAGCCTTATATAACTGATCTATGGAGTTGAAAGCCCAGATACTTACATAAAAATGACTTTGTGAAAAAAATTGAATTTTAGCTTTAATGTCTAGCAACATGCTGGGGCTTGGCCTTGAATTACTCATGGGGGCTTGGCTATATAGGAAATCCTGATGTTACGTATTAAAACCTTCAGGAAAAGTTGTTTAATTTCAGATTTTGTTTCTCAAATGTGATACTGCTTTGAAGGCTTCATTGAGGTTAGGTGTAAGAGTCATATGAGAGCGGATCTCTAGGCACTGTCCATATATGTATTCCATATGTTCACAGCATGGCCTCTCTACACACAGCAGAGCTCTGTCTTCACAGGTGCACACAGCATGGAGTGTTCTACTCCTTCTGCAGGGTCTGTCTCAATGTTTAAACATTACTTAAGACAAAAAAAAATCCAAACAAACCTCTTTTTTTCTTTTATTGGATATTTTTTATTTACATTTCAAATGTTATTCCCTTTCCCAGTTTTCTGGACATAAGCCCCCTATCCCATTTCTCTCCCCTTCTTCTATAAGGGTGTCCCCCTCCCCACCCACCCCCCAAACCTCTCTCTTAAAACAAAGTGCATTTTCTTTTATTGAATTTTACATTACTTAACTCAACAAATAATTCAATATATTCAATAAATAATAATAAACATGATCATCAATGAGTTATTGATCATTAAAATTAAGAGAACATTTTAAGTTAGGGAAAAATTGAAAGATCCAGTCTTTATGTTTTCTGTATACTTTGTTGATTGATAATGTTTATTACACAGCCATATGAGCCAAGCTTACTAATAAAGTTTTTAGATAATCAATACATTAACTTCCCCATTCTATAGTATAGCAAAGGAATGAGGACAAAGTGAGCAGAGGAACAGGCAGATTGGGAAACCGGCAATGGAGGTTGATCCAAAAGGAAATGTGACATAATAGAATGAGTACGTTTTAGGTTCTTAAACGTATTATTTCACTTTACTAGTAAAACAACAAGCAAAAATTGTAAGCCTGGAAAGAAATATATTCTGACTCTATAGCCCATTTGCTTAATGAATGTCATCTCCTCAGGCAAAAATAGGAATGGATGGAGAAAACTTCTCAGTATTATCTATATATCTATATCTATCTATCTATCTATCTATCTATCTATCTATCTATCTATCTATATCTATATACCTGTATATCTATATATCTATCTACTATATCTATCTATCTATCTATCTATCTATCTATCTATCTATCTATCTGTATCTATATACCTGTATATATATCTGTATATCTATATATCTATATCTATATATCTATATCTATAGATCTATGTATATATAAACGCATGCCAACTCTTTTCTATTGAGATATTTGTCTTTCATTGTGCAGCTCTGTTTCCTTGACCAAAAAGAATATTCAGTGCACAAGTAAATGCTTTTAAAAAGGAAGATTTATGTACATACAGACATATTTCCTTCTCAATTAATATTGACATGAATGGCCTTTGTTGAAACAGGAAACACAAGTAAATATTTGCTTGTATTGTAAATGTGACAAATTTGCTATTATTCGGTATTTATGAATATGTAAAATTTTTGTTTATCCATAGCTGAAGTAAGGAATCCCTTAATATGTTTAAGCATTGTGTACAACACACTACTGTGAAATAATTATAATTATCTTTTTAGTACATTTTGAAGTCAAGTGAAGAACATTTAGGTAATTTCATATATTCATTCTAGTTTTCTAATGTGTACATAAAGTTCTATTTAGTAAAACTTTCCTTTGAAGAATACATGATTCATATTTACTAATATGTTGGTGTCTCAAAATTGATTCATACAAATTAGAAACATTACACTAATATGCCACTCAGTCAAGTTATTCTACAACAATTTTCACATTAACTCTACATTTATGAAGCAACACAAAAGCAATGTTTAAGTTGACTATGTTTAGTATAGTAATAATAAGGCAGGAGTAAATATTTGAACAGTCTTTTCCTTGGTAAACCCAGCAAAGTAAATGAGCAGAAATTAGAGACTTTCTACATTGTACAATTATAAAGTGTTAAACATAGTGATCTTTTTCAGGATTAAAAGTTGCCTGATTTGTCTGTTCAGTGTCACACAAAAACAAAGACAGAAACAAACAAACAAAAAACAAATAACAAAAACCCAACCCAACCAAACTAATTCTAAGACCAAGACCAAGACCAAAATCACCACCGCCGCCAACAGCAGTAGCAGCAAAAGTAACAACAAAGTCTTCCAGGATCCAGTTTTTAAGAACACCTTTTGATTCCTTCAAGACTGTTTGACCCAACTGGAGGCAACAACTAAGGGGTTCGTTTGCGCAAGGCCAATGAGGTTAAGATGAGTAGAGGTCTGACATTTGAAAGAATTGTACATATCAAGAGAAAACTTTTTTTATTGACTATTTTTTAACTTATTTACAATTCAAATGTTATCCTCTTTCCCAGTTTCCCTTCCATAACCCCTCTATCCCATTTCCCCTCCCCCTTCTTCTATGAGGTTGTTCCCCAACCCATCCAATCACCCCTTTTGCCTCCCCATCCTGATATTCCCCTACACTGGAGAGTCCAGCCTTGGTAGGACCAAGGGCTTCTTCTCCCATTGGTGTCCAACAAGGCCAGCCTCTGCTTACATATGCAGCTGGAGTCATGGGGCTGTCCATGTGTACTCTTTGGATGAAGGTTTAGTCCCCGGGAGCTCTGGTTGGTTGGTATTGTTGTTCTTATGGGGTTGCAAGCCCCTTCAGCTCCTTCAATCCTTTCTGTAACTCCTCCATTGGGGACCTTATTCTCAGTTCAATGGTTTGCTGCCAGCGTCTGCCTCTGTATTTATAGTCAGACTCTGGCAGAGCCTTTCAGGAGATAGCTATATCAGGCTCCTGTCAGCAATATTGTTTGGGTTTGGTGGCTGTATGTATATGGGCTGGATCCCCAGGTGGGGCAGTCTCTGGACCGCCTTTCCTTCAGTAAGAGAAAACTTTTAACCATGGATATTTATATCTTTGATACAAATGGAGGCTCATCGGGGACCATAAAATCAACATGTTTTTGCCTGCTTAGAAAATGTAGTTTACTAAAAGGATTGAAGAAATGACTTTGATGACTGGCCCATACATATACAGCCATCCAATTAGACAAGATGGATGAAGCAAAGAAGTGCAGACCGACAGGAGTCGGATGTAGATCGCTCCTGAGAGACACAGCCAGAATACAGCAAATACAGAGGCGAATGCCAGCAGCAAAGGACTGAACTGAGAATAGGACCCCCGTTGAAGGAATCAGAGGAAGAACTGGAAGAGCTTGAAGGGGCTCGAGACCCCATATGTACAACAATGCCAAGCAACCAGAGCTTCCAGGGACTAAGCCACTACCTAAAGACTATACATGGACTGACCTGGACTCTGACCTCATAGGTAGCAATGAATATCCTAGTAAGAGCACCAGTGGAAGGGGAAGCCCTGGGTCCCATAAGACTGAACCCCCAGTGAACTAGACTGTTGGGGGGAGGGCGGCAATGGGGGGAGGGTTGGGAGGGGAACACTCATAAGGAAGGGGAGGGGGAGGGATGTCTGCCGAAACCGAAAGGAATAACACTTTCAAATGTATAAAAAATACTCAGTTAAAAAAAAAAAAAAAAAAAAAGACTGAAAGCTGTTTTTACTGTCTGATATGAAATGACCTAGAGTTAGGACTTCACTAATTGGGCATGGAAGCAGAATCCGAGTAAAAGGCGTAAATGACTCACTGAAGATTTGAAAAGAATTACAAGTAAGGTCAAAGCATTTGTCCTTTATTTTTTGTCATTGTTTAGACAAAATACCCATAATTTCTAAGTTTAAGAAAACTTTTCAATTGACAGTATTATTTTCTTTTTAAGAAACAATACTGAATTCTGATGACCTTAGGACAAATCTCACTGACACACCTTTTCTGTGCCAATACGAGGTTATTGAACCAGCTTAACAAATGACAATAGGAACATTATCTCAAAATGGAAGGCAACACATGCACCAGTAAGAGACTTGTTGCTAATTTCAGTTAGTATGATAAACTTGCTGCCAAAATTTTAATTGATAAGGCACTGTTGTGATTGCATCTTCAGTTTTAAAACTTCCAAGGGACCACTACCAGGTAAGGGGGACGAATGATCATTTCCTGAAATTTTATGTTTAATTAGAAAGTGTTACTTAAAAGGAAAATACTAGAGCTTTGCTTGGTACTTTCTAAGATGAGCATGTAATATATATAAAACCGAATTTATTATGAGTAAAATATAAGGAAGATGATGAGAGGCAGAGAGGCAGAAAAAGTTCTTCAAATTTCTACACTCACAAAGAATGAAAAGAACACAGGTTTTATAAGAATATGGTTGTGGTCATGCAACTCAGTCATGATCTCTTAACATTTGTATTTTCTCATGAAAGTTAATGTAATGAGAACAAATCTCTTGTGCACTGTGTGGAAGCCTCACCTGTCAATAAAAAGCTCCTGGCCTATGAGCTGAGGCAGGAAATACAAAGTGGGAATTCCGGTAGGGAGAGAGGAACTCTGGGATAGAGTTGGATGCACGAAGAGATTGGAGCAAAACTCCGCGAAGACGGACAGATGAAACTGAGGAATGGTAACCAGCCATGTGGCAGTCATAGAATATTAGAGATGCGTTAGTTAAGTTACAAGGTAACGGGGAACAAGCCCATGCATAGGGCCTCGGCATTTACTCATAAAGTCTCAGAGTCAATATTTCGGGAACCGGGATGTGTATGGAAATGCCTGCATTTATAGTTATTGACAGAACCAGCGCCACTGTTCTTGTATTTCTGTTTCCTAGTGATTTTTTTTTTGTGATTCTTTTTATTTCCTCAAGATACTTTAATGGGGGCTCCAGTATTTCTGTTTGGAATTTCTTCATTTTTCTAGAACAAGAGAGTGTTAAGCAATTATTTATTCTAATGGGATACAGGGAGAAGAGTTTTATAGCTTTCAACATTATCTCTTCCACTCAGTGCGGATTAATCACAGATAGCCAACAACAATTCAAGAGTGTTAAAGAATAGCAGATTGAGAGCCTGTTTATTTTTCCCCATTCCTTTCCTTTGTAGTCATTTCCAACTTCTATCTAGTTCTTATTGTGAAAGGGGAGCTATCAGCATTCCTTACAGGTTCTAGTTATTCTATTAGTTACGCCATCTCCAAGTGGAACTGTCCTGTCTTGTTCTGGATTTGTAATTTACCAATGCATTCTTTTAAGGGACTAAAGAAATGACCACTTAATATTTTCTGGTTCAGGTAGTACTGTTTCCAGTTATTGGCTGCTTAATTCACTATAATTACTTCCATTCTTCCATTACAATGTACAAGTACCTAGATCCTGTAATTTCCAATGTTTGGAGCCGGTTAAATCATATAAATAAAAATGTAGGGTAATATCAGTGGGAATTTTTTAAAGCATTTTTCTATGAGCAACAGATGTATGTCAGTCTTTGTTGATACCAGAGATTAAGCAGTTTTTCCTGTTTGTACTACTATGTGAATATGTGCACATACAAATGGTGTTGTGTAGTTTGGAATGTTTGTATTTGCCATGATAAATTCTGTTTAGCCTTATGTGAGTATATGAATTGGGTTGGAAAGCTTCTTCCTTACCCTCAAGGCATCTTGAATTCCATTCATTGCATCCATCAATTTGGATGAATTTGGATCAATACAGACCACAAGACTTGTAAGAATCACAGCTTATTCACATTAAATCTCTGGTGCTTTGTAAAACACATGGATCAGAATAGAAGGCTCTGAAGAGCTTGATGGAATAGAAGATTTCACTTATTCTGACTGTTCATGCCTGCTGTTCAGTTATACAGCTTTCTAAAGGGAACTAAAATTCTAATGCATCCTCAAGAAAACTTTCATGCTTACTTCTGGCATCTAGTCCAGTCAATATCTATTCTTATTACTTAGGTACAGTTCATACTGTACCATCAGCATGGAACTGTATCCTTGAGTTTCTCAGAGAACATAACTATGTATGCCATTATTCACAAATATCTATTTTATAAGAGATAGTGATCATTAGAATTTACTTAAGCTAGATGTTCCCTTAAATGACATGGCTGAAACATAACTTTTATATTAAGAATAAAAGTTTAAGTGAATAATTAGGATTATTAGATAAATTAAATACATACATGAAAAATGTATGCTTTGTGATAAGGAGCAAACTGAGGCAAAGTCGATGAAATGGCTGTGCGGTGAACATAGCTGTGCGATGACATGGCTGTGTGATGACCTGGCTGTGCGATGACATGGCTGTGCGATGAACATGGCTGTGCGATGATATGGCCGTGTGGTACTTACTGATACGTTTAAGTGGTAAAATCAATGTAATTTAGGGTATTATCTTTTAAGGACTTACATTTTCCTCCAGAAGGAGCCTCCAGTACTTTAAATTTATATTAAGCAGAGAGGATAAAATGTGCTTTGCTTACATATTCTAAGATGTGAAAGTAAGAAACATTTCCTTAGTAAACAAAGCCAATCTCCCAACCATTAAAGCATGGATCAATGGATCCTATTAACTTTCCTTATAAAGAGCCTTTGCTAACCCATAATATAACCAGATAGGAATTATATTCTGACTATGACAGAGATTAGAATACAGAGACAGAGGATAATTATGTATTGGTAGATGGGGCCAGAGTAAGCAAATATTTGATGTAACACTTTTTTTTTTGTTCACAGTCCTCCCTGCCAATTTACAAGTATCTCTTTCTCCCATGATGCTTATATATTATTTATTTTAAGTTGACACATACTTTTTCTTAATATGTATATGAGTTATTTTATCTTGAAGGCATTAATGTTTCCCCATTTGTTTTGGGAGCATTTCCAAAGCAGATTTGAGAATGAAGGTGTGAGTCATCTTACTCTATGACTTTGCTTCTCAACCTTCCCAATGCTTTAGTAGCTCATTTCATACAGGCCCTCATGTTATGGTAACCCCCACCCATATATTTACTTTTGTTGTTACTTCATAACTGTAATTTTGCTACTTTATGAATCATAATTTAAATATCTGAGTTTTCTGGTGGTCTTAGGTGACCCTTGCAAAAGGGTCTTTTGACTTCCAAAGGGGTTGTGACCCATAGGTTGAAAGCTTCTGCTCTCTGTGACTAATGGGGTGATTCATGCCAAATGAAAAGAAGAGAAGCTTGAAACTCACAGGCAGGAAGAAGTGTGTGCTTAACGAAATCCCTAGGGTTTGAGAGATCTGGGGGTCCAGGTTAGTGGAGACTGCTAGTCTTCCTATGGGTGGCCTCCTCCCCAGTTACTTTCAGCTTTCCCTAATCCAAGCACAAGGTTTACTAGCATCTGTCTTGCATCTGACTCTTTCAGCTGATTGTTGGGCCTCTCAGAGGGTAGCCATGCGAGCTTCCTTTCTGTAAGTGCACCATCAGTAATAGTGTCAGGCCTTGGAGACTCTCCTTGAGTTGGATCCCAAGTTGGGCAGGTCACTAGACCTCCTTTCCCTCAATCTCTCCTGCATTTTTGTACCTTTGGTTCTTTTAGACAGGAACAATTCTGGATCAGAGTTTTTGACTGTGGGATGGTAACCTTATCATTCCACTTTATACTCTGCCTTTCTACTGGAGGTAGACTCTACAATTTCTCTTTCCCCACTGTAGAGCACTTCATCCAAGGTCCCTCTCTTTGAGTCCTGTTCATCCCTTACCTCCCCGGTCTCTGGTACATTCTAGACACTGAGCCACCAACTAGTGATATGACCCCCCTCTCCCTGGACACATATACAGCAGAGGACTGCCTGGTCTGGCCTCAGTGAGAGAAGATGCATCTAACTCTCGAGAGACTTGAGGCCTCAGGGATGGGTAAGATCTGGTGAGGGGGGCTGGAGATGGGTGGGGGTATCCTCTTGGAGACAGGGGAGGAGGTATGGGATGAAAACAGTCAGAGGTTGGACCTGGATAGGGGCTAACGACTGGACTGTAAAAAGAAGATTAAATAATAATAATAATAAAAAAAGTCCCTAGGGATGCAGCAAAACTACAGAAGAAAGGCAAGAAGAAAAAAAAGTATAGGTGACTCATGATGCATTCTTTTTTTTTTTTTTTCTCACTCATTCTGGATGAAAAATGAGCTCCAGTCTTTATTGCATAGAGAAACATAAAGCTTCTACCCTATTAATTCTAAATGAATTAAACCCAAGGTTGTAAGAAAAAGGCTTGTTCCTTTTAATAAGACAAAGCCTGCCTTGTTATTAAAAAAGGACCTGATCTGTGCCCTGGTACAAAGAAGCCTGTCTGCTCCTTCTGCTCTCTGCAGCTTCTTCTTTTTTTCTCTTTACCTTTGCATTCTGTACATTGATCACTTAGTATTTTATGTTACCTATAGTCTCTAAGTTACTCCACTCTGTATTCTCCTTCTAATCTTACTCCCCCCTCCTGCTCTGATGTTGCAATAATGCTCATGATGCATTCTTAAACTTAATGAGAAGTCATAAATATTTGATTGATACTTGATTTGTTTTTTCTCCTTCAAAAATAAAATATTGAAGAGATTATTATGTATTCACCTTATTCTTTGAAGTGTTGTGTCTTTCTGCTGGACTTTCATCAACAAAATCACACCATTATGTAGCTGTATTTTGAGAAGGAACTGACATAATTTCTGTACATACCATCATGTAGTGCATATTGTATGATGGTGAGTCCTTAAGATTTTATTATGATTATAGTCTTTCTATGAGGATCTTCTGTACAGTCTATAAGAGATCTAATCCTAATGACCAAATCTTTTTAAGATATTACATTACACAATGTCTATTATATAAGTCATATTTGCTGTGCTAAGAGATCAGAACTTCTACGAATTCAGCTGGAACTGTCTTCTCCAGATCTCAGGGTGGGCAAAATACATTTTCATGTTATTTCTATTGTTTTATACCCGTTACTGCTGAAACTAAAATAAATAAAGAAATCTCCTTATATGGTTTTATTAAAGTTTGTAGTTTTGTTAAAATTAAATATTAGCTTTAATGTTTTAATGATTATTTACATTAAAATTAAAATTAATATGCTAATTTATTCACTCATTCTATGATATAACTACCAACATTAGAAAGAAAAATTTATGTTAATTATAATATGGACATGTAAAAGCTTTTATATATAAATAGTTAAAACATAAAAACAGAACTGGGAAAGTCATCAGAGTATGATATTTAGAGATGTATGTATATATAGAAACCAATAGAGAAGTAATTACCCCAAAGTTTAGCTCCTTTAAAAAATTTTTATTTTTATTGGTTATTTTACATATTTACATTTCAAGTGTTATCCCTTTTTCCAGTTTCCCCTCTGCATCCCATCCCATCCCTCCTTCACCCTGCTTCTATGAGGTTGTTTCCTCACCTACCCACCCATTCCTGCCTCACCACTCTAGCATTCTCCTACACCAGGCATCAAGCCTTCATAGGACCAAAGTCCTTTCCTCTCATTGATGCCAGATAAAACCATCCTCCTCTACATATGCAGCTGGAGAAATGGGTCCCTCCATGTGTACTCTTTGGTTGGTGGACAGGGAAGAAATAAAGAAATTAAAGACTCTTTAGAATTTAATGAAAATAAAGCTTTAGCTCCATATAATCATAGTTTTCATATTATTAAAGAGGTAATTTTGTGGACAGGGGTACTACTAGGCATATACTCTTGAGAGGAATTTTTTTCATTTTAGATAAATTTTTATCTACTGTAAATGAATAATTGAAGGAAGTAATGAAATATCTCTACAATGACATAAGAAAGGTTTTCAAAACACACACACACACACACATGCACACACATACTCACAGACACAAACACACATGCACAGATAATGCATGCACTCATGAATTCTAGGATATTGAAGTCTACCTAAGGCAAATAATCCTGGTTTGTACAACCAAAAAACACAGTCACCATTTAACACCATAATTGTATATGACAATTATGCATTATGTATATGACAACAGGCATAAGAGTTCAAATAAACACTTCCATTCAAATGGGAAAATAGAAATTCCACAGTTCAATATATAAGAAGTGGATGGATGCCTCAATGGGTAAAAACAATTTCTGTGCAAACATGAGATCTCTCATGTTTGAGCCCTCAGAAGCTCATACAAAGCCAGTTGGAGTTGCTGTTGCCTCTACCCCAGCATTGCAATGGAATGAGGAGGATGGACCATTTAAGTTCAGATTCAGTGACTGACCCTGCTTCAAGGCAACAAGGTGGCAAGCAATAAAGAAGGAAACAAGTTGCCTTCCTCTAGCCTTCACGTATGTACGCACCACACATACATCCACTTCTCCTTGCACACACTCACCTGGATCTACTCTGAGGAAGACTCTTGTTTATTTTTAATTTCCTGATTCCAGATGATTCACACTTCAAAGACTGCAACATCCTTGGAAGAGTAATTACATTTCCCAGCATGATTTCTGCCTTAGAGAGCTAGAACCCAAAAGCAATAAGTACATTTGCCCTGGGATGATGGCACCTTAGACAATGCAAATCTTTAAAATTGTATCTTAGTTTTCATTAAAATGTTATTTCCATGATTTACTACTCTTAGTCCCCTGCTTGAAATTCTGGCCTTTAGCTTGTTATGGTTAACTGCATACACACACTCATTCACACATTCATGCATGTATACATGCCTGTGTTCCTAAATGTATAAAAACAACTTGCTGAGTTCATTTAGTATTTCCTGTGTCTATATGATTTATAGGGATGACCTATTTACATTGAATAACCAATCAGAGGGCTCACACCCAGGGAAGACTATTTCTTCTACTCTCAGAAGTAGTCACCTGTAGATTTTTTTGTCTATGGGTAGAATATTGTCAGCATGTCTATTGATGTTGTACTTGTTCAAATAATGTTTAGGGTGCCATGTTTTTGCAAGATCATTGCTGAAGCTTCCTGTCATATCCAGGACACAAAGTATGGCAGGGGATTTTCTAGTCCTCTGGATCTCCTAGTCTTCTGTCTTCTATTCTATTTCCTAAGCCTTAGGTGCAGAAGTTCTGCCACCCTACATTAGCCTGTTCTCTACATTTTGATTGGTTGTAGTTTCTGTATGTGTCTCCATCTGTTGCAGAGAGATGTTTCTTCGATGAGGTGTGAGAACTGCACTTATTTGTGGATATAAAAATAAGTACTTTGAATGCTGTTACTAATATACTTGCCTAGGAAAGTAGCAGCAGACATTCAAAATCTCCTAGAGTCTTAGAGGTGTGAGGAAAGTCCTTATTGCTGAAGGCATCATGTGCTTCGGACACAAGACCCAGCCGGTGCAAATTGGATATGAATTGAAAGCTTTCTTTTTGAAGAGAAGATATTTATATTTCCAGAACCTGCTATCCAAGCTTTCCAGGGAAGAAAACAAATAGCAGTTCTACCCAATTATGAACAACAATGATGACCAGCAGGAAATTACACCTATATGTGTAGTAGTGATGCCCATATCTTAGATGTAACCAATAGCTCCCATAATTGCATGTAAGGTCTGCTCAAGAAGAAAGAAATCACACCCAGTGCTTGACACCTACTCAGCTCCCAAGGGATAAGGGAGTTGTGGATCTTAGAGGAGATTGCAAATCCTTAAGACAAAGTTCCAAAGAACACTTTGATCTCATCAGAGGCCATGGAGCAATAGCAATATGTGCATCTCCTTCTCCCTACAAATATACGTATATGCATCTAATATTTATATATCTTAAGACAATGAGAGGCTTTTTAAGTTTTTTTCTAAACCTTAGTCATATTCAACATGAGTCTAAGTTAGCTATAATGGCCCAAATAATTTCTTTTTATATATTTTTACTATGGTAAATGGAAAGCACTTCTTATTTCAAACTCTACGGTTCTCAGAGTGACTGTGAATTTTTCTTTTGTGTTTACTTGTAAACAGAGTGTTTCTTCCTGACTTTATCCAATGAAGAAAATAGATCAGTCCATGTCCAGAATACTCAGCTTCAAAGTCTCAAGTTCATTGCATGTGACCTTTGTGTTCCAGGTCGCCATACTGTACTCATTATTGACAATTTTAGAATCTAAATATAGATTGCAGTCCAGTGGCAATTTGTTGAACAGCAAAAACCAAACAAAAAGTGTTAGGTTTCACTTTATTCTGTCAGTTTTGCTGTAATAGCAAACCAACTCCAAATCCCAATGGCTTACAAGAACAAACAAGTATTCTTGCTGTCTCACATATTATTTATATATTGCTGACTACAGTCAGCTCCACTTGTCTTCTTACTCAGCCATTTGAGCTGAAGCATCAGCCCCTATTTGGGGTAAGTTGCTCAGAAGGAGGCAGAGATGATAAAGAGGATGAGTGAATCATGAAGTTATATTTAAAGTTTCTGTTTGAAAAGATGTAGCAATCTATGCTTATCTCCCATTCACTCATATATATCACTTCATCTGTGTTCAAGGAAAGGTGTACATATTCTGAAATTAAAGTACAATCTTACAATCTTGCTTTGCTGTGTTCAGATCCTTCATCATAAGAAATGTTTTGTTGAATTCTAGACAAGCTACAGAAGTGGGACAGTCAGATATATAAGATCTCCAATGGAATATTTTATTCATCCATACCTACTGCTAACATCTGTGTATTTAATGCCTTCTGTATGCTCTTCTATCACAGTGCTAAGATTGAGTAAGAAAAAGAAAACATGTCAGTGTGGTTGCCTTCAAAACCTTGATCCATGAAAGGTAGATGTCTTTAGAATTTATTTATTTATTCATCATTCCTTAGGGGTTGAAAATATTCAAAAGGAGGGAAAGGCTTTTAATCCCAGCACTGAAGAGGTAGGCCAGATCTCTGTGAGTTTGAGGACAGCCTGGTCTACAGAGTAAGTTACAGACAGGGATACACAGAGAAACCCTGTCACTAAAAACAAACAAAACAAAAGCAGCCAGCAACTATTGGGGGAGGAAACTCTGAGCAGCTGCTATAAGAAAATCTCTCAGACCTGTCCAGTTTTCCAATTATGCAGAGGACTTCGGGGTTTAGGCTTTAAGATCTTGCTGCTTAGCCCAGGCTGACTTGGTGCCAGTGACCATCCTGCTTCGATCTCCTGAGTGCTGAAATCCCACACACTACCACACTGGGAGACTTCAGATATTTCTCCTGGAAAGCCAGAAGAGATTACACTCTGCCCACATTTCTGACTCCAGAGGAAAACGCCTAATGCCATCTGGGACCCTGGTGCATGGGGGTTCCCAGAAAAGGTGGTACAAGCCCTCCTGGTTGCCGCCCTCACGGAGAGCTCAAAGCAGCCCCCCACGAGGAACTTAAGCCATGGGACCATAGGTAAGACCAAATTTTCTGCTGCAAGCGACCTGCCCGGCGGACTCAGGACACAGGCCCACAGAAACAGCTGAAGACCAGTAGACAGGAAAGACTACATGCCCAAAAGCAAAACACTCTGTTCCCATAATTGGCTGAAAGAAAACAGGAAAATAGGTCTACAGCAATTCTGACACACAGGCATATAGGACAGTCTAGCCACTGTCAGAAATAGTGGAACAAGGTAACATCAGAGACAACCTGATGGCAAGAGGCAAGCTCAGGAATGCAAGCAACAGAAACCAAGACTACATGACATCATCAGAGCCCAATTCTCCCACCAAAGCAAACACTGAATATCCAAACACACCAGAAAAGCAAGATCTAGATTTAAAATCATATTTGATCATGATGCTGGAGGACTTTAAGAAAGACATGAAGAACTCCCTCAGAGAAATGCAGGAAAACATAAATAAACAAGTAGAAGCCTATAGAGAAGAATCACAAAAATCCCTGAAAGTATTCCAGGAAAACACAATCAAACAATTGAAGGAATTAAAAATGGAAAAAGAAGCAATAAAGAAAGGACACAAGGAAACAACCCTGGATATAGAAAACCAAAGGAAGAGACATGGAACTGTAGATACAAGCATCACCAACAGAATACAAGAGATAGAGGAGAGAATTTTAGGAGCAGAAGATTCCATAGAAATCATCGACACAACTGTCAAAGATAATGGAAAACAGATCCTAAGAGAACACAAAATGCCAGCCCAGTTTACTGGATCCAGCAAAACTCTCAATTAACATAGATGGAGAAACCAAGATATTCCATGACAAAACCAAATATACACAATAACTTTCTACAAATCCAGTGCTACAAAAGATAATAAATGGTAAACCCCAACAGAAGGAGTCAAGCTACACCCTAGAAAAAGCAAGAAACTAATCATCTTGGCAACAAAACAAAGAGAAGAAATGCACACAAACATAATCTCACATCCAAATACAAATATAACACGAAGCAACAATCACTATTCCTTAATATCTCTCAACATCAATGAACTCAATTCCCCAGTATAAAGACATTAACAAACTGGATATGCAATGAGGACCCTGCATTCTGCTGCCTACAGGAAACACACTTCAGAGACAAAGACAGACACTACCTCAGAGTGAAAGGCTGGAAAACAACTTTCCAAGCAAACGGTCAGAAGAAGCAAGCTGGAGTAGCCATTGTAATATCGAATAAAATCTATTTTCAACCAAAAGTCATAAAAAAAAGATAAGGAAGGACACTTCATATTCATCAAAGGAAAAATCCACCAAGATGAACTCTCAATTCTAAATATCTATGCTCCAAATACAAGGGCACCTGCATACATAACAGAAACCTTACTAAAGCTCAAAGCACACATTGCACCTCACACAATAATAGTAGGAGATTTCAACACACCACTCTCATCAATGGACAGATCATGGAAACAGAAATTAAACAGACACATAGACAGACTAAGAGAAGTCATGAACCAAATGGACTTAACAGATATTTATAGAACATTCTATCTTAAAACAAAAGGATATACCTTCTTCTCACCACTTCATGGTACTTTCTCCAAAATTGACCATATAATTGGTCATAAAACAGGCCTCAATAGATACAGAAAGTTAGAAATAATCCCATGCATCCTATCAGACCACCACGGGCTAAAGCTGGTCTTCAATAACAATAATGGAAGAATGCCCACATATAAGTGGAAGTTGAATAATGCTCTACTCAATGATAACCTGGTCAAGGAAGAAATAAAGAAAGAAATTAAAGATTTCTTAGAATTTAATGAAAATGAAGGTACAACATACCCAAACTTATGGGACACAATGAAAGATATATGAAGAGGAAAACTCATAGCTCTGAGTGCCTGCAGAAAGAAACAGGAGAGAGCATATATTAGCAGCTTGACAGCACACCTAAAAGCTCTAGAATGAAAATACACCCAGGAGGAGTAGAAGGCAGGAAATAATCAAACTCAGAGCTGAAATCAACCAAGTAGAAACAAAAAGGACTATAGAAAGCATGAACAGAACCAAAAGCTGGTTCTTTGAGAAAATCAACAAGATATATAAACCCTTAGCCAGATGAACCAGAGGACACAGTGTGGGTGTTTAATTTAACAAAATCAGAAATGAAAAGGGAGACATAACTACAGAATCAGAGGAAATTCAAAAAAATCATCAGATCCTATTACAAAAGACTATATTCAACAAAACTTGAAAATCTGGAGGAAATGGACAATTTCCTAGACAGATACCCAGTACCAAAGTTAAATCAGGACCAGATAAATCATTTAAGCAACCCCATAACTCCTAAAGAAATAGAAGCAGTAATTAAAGGTCTCCCAACCAAAAGAGCCCAGGTCCAGATGGGTTCAGTGCAGAATTCTACCAGACCTTCATAGAAGACCTCATACCAATACTATCCAAACAATTACACAAAATTGAAACAGATGAAGCTCTACCGAATTCCTTCTATAAAGCCACAATTACTCTTATACCTAAACCACAAAAAGACCCAACAAAGAAAGAAAATTTCAGACCAATTTCCCTTGTGAATATTGACGCAAAAATACTCAATAAAATTCTGGCAAACTGAATCCCAAAGCACATCAAAACAATCATCCTCCATGACCAAGTAGGCTTCATCCCAGGCATGCAGGGATGGTTTAATATACGGAAAACCATCAACGTAATCCACTATATAAACAAACTGAAAGATAAAACCACGTGATCATTTCATTAGATGCTGAGAATGCATCTGACAAAATTCAACACCCTTTCATTATAAATGTCCTGGAAAGAATAGGAATTCAAGGCCCATACCTAAACATAGTAAAAGCCATATCCAGCAACCCAGTAGGTAATATTCAAATAAATGCAGAGAAACTTGAAGCAACCCCACTAAAATCAGGGATTAGACAAGACTGTCCACTGTCTCCCTACTTATTCAATATAGTTCTTGAAGTTCTAGCCAGAGCAATCAGACAACAAAAGGATATCGAAGGGATACAGGTTGGAAAAGAATTCAAAATATCACTATTTGCAGATGATATGATAGTGTATTTAAGTGATCCCAAAAGTTCTACCAGAGAACTACTCTAAGCCTGATAAACACCTTCAGCGAAGTGGCTGGGTATAAAATTAACTCAAATAAATCAGTAGCCTTCCTCTACAAAAAAGAGACACAAGTCGAGAAAGAAATTAGGGAAACAGCCCCCTTCATCATAGTCCCAAATAATATAAAATACCTCGGTGTGACTTTAACCAAGCAAGTGAAAGATCTGTATGATAAGAACTTCAAACCTCTGAAGAAAGAAATTGAAGAAGACCTCAGAAGATGGAAAGATCTCCCATTCTCTTGTATTCGCAGAATTAATATAGTAAAAATGGCCATTTTATGAAAAGCGATCTGTAGATTCAATGCAATCCCCATCAAAATACCAATCTAATTCTTCAGAGACTTAGATATAACAATTTGTAAATTCATTTGGAATAACAAAAAGCCCAGGATAGCTAAAACTATCCTCAACAATAAAAGGATTTCCAGGGGAATCACTATTCCTGAACTCAAGCAGTATTACAGAGAAATAGGAATAAAAATTGCATGGTATTGGTACAGAGACAGACAGATTGACCAGTGGAATAGAATTGAAGACCCAGAAATGAACCCACACACCTATGGTCACTTGATATTTGACAAAGGATCTAAAACCATCTAGTGGAAAAAAGATAGCATTTTCAACAAATGGTGTTGATTCGACTGGAGGTCAGCATGTAGAACAATGCAGATCGATCCATGCTTATCACCCTGTACAAAGCTTATGTCCAAGTGGATCAAGGACCTGCACATCAAACCAGATACACTCAAACTAATAGAAGAAAAAGTGGGGAAGCATCTCGAACACATGGGCATTGGAGAAAATTTCCTGAACAAAACACCAATGGCTTATGCTCTATGATCAAGAATCGACAAATGGGAATTCATAAAATTGCAAAGCTTCTGTAAGCCAAAGAACACTGTTGTTAAGACAAAATGGCAACCAACAGATTGGGAAAAGATCTTTCCCAATCCTACAACTGATAGAGGACTTATATCCAAAATATATAGAGAACTCAAGCAGTTAGACAGCAGGTAGTCAAATAACCATATTAAAAAAATGGGGTTCATGAGTGAGCTAACCCAATCACAGAAAGACATACATGGTATGCACTCATTGATAAGTGGCTATTAGCCCAAATGCTTGAATTACCCTAGATGCCTAGAACAAATGAAACTCAAGATGGATGATCAAAATGTGAATGCTTCACTCCTTCTTTAAATGAGGAAAAAAAGAATACCTTTGGCAGGGAAGAGAGAGGCAAAGATTAAAACAGAGACTGAAGGAACACCCATTCAGAGCCTGCCCCACATGTGGCCCATACATATACAGCCACCCAATTAGACAAGATGGATGAAGCAAAGAAGTGCAGACCGACAGGAGTCGGATGTAGATCGCTCCTGAGGGACACAGCCAGAATACAGCAAATACAGAGGCGAATGCCAGCAGCAAAGGACTGAACTGAGAATAGGACCCCGTTGAAGGAATCAGAGAAAGAACTGGAAGAGCTTGAAGGGCTCGAGACCCCATATGTACAACAATGCCAAGCAACCAGAGCTTCCAGGGACTAAGCCACTACCTAAAGACTATACATGGACTGACCCTGGACTCTGACCTCATAGGTAGCAATGAATATCCTAGTAAGAGCACCAGTGGAAGGGAAGCCTGGGTCCTGCTAAGACTGAACCCTCAGTGGACTAGACTGTTGGGGGGAGGGCGGCAATGGGGGAGGGTTGGGAGGGAACACCCATAAGAAGGGAGGGGAGGGGATGTTTGCCGGAAAAAGGAATAACACTCAAATGTATATAAAAATACTCAAGTTAATAAAAAAAATGGGGTTCAAAGCTAAACAAAGAATTCACAGCTGAGGAATGCCGAATGGCTGAGAAACACCTAAAGAAATGTTCAACATCCAAAAATGCCAACCAACCAGAGCTTCCAGGGACTAAGCCACTACCCAAAGACTATACGTGGACTGACCCTGGGCTCCAACCTCATAGATAGCAATGAATAGCCTAGCAAGAGCACCACTGGAAGGGGAAGCTCTTGGTCCTGTCAAGACTGAACCCCCAGTGAACGTGAATGTTGGGGAGAGGGTGGTAATGGGGGGAGGATGGGTAGAGGAATCCTATATAGAAGGGGAGAGGGAGGGGTTAGGGGGATGTTGTCCCGGAAACCAGGAAGGGGAATAACAACCGAAATGTAAATAAGATATACTCAAGTTAATAAAGATAAAAAAATAAAATAAAAAAATTAAAAAGACATTCAATGCTGGTTGGGGAATATAATCCTGCTGACTAAAATCTGAGAGAGGCCTGGGCTGTGGCTTACAGATCCAATTCTGTGAGCACTGTTTTTAATCCCCAGTACTGGGGGATGGGGGCAAAGAAAATACCCAATGTCATTAAAATACAAAAATGTATATAAAGCAAAATGCCATGTGTATAAAGTAGAACTCTCTGGAAAATAAAGTGTGTTTGTTTTCAAACACATAGAAAAACATAAATTCAAGAAAAAAAAAAAAAGAAATGTTCAACATTTTTAATCATAAGGGAAATGCAAATCAAAACAACCCTGAGATTTCACCTCATACCAGTAAGAATGGTTAAGATCAAAAACTCAGGTGAGAGCAGATGCTGGTGAGGATATAGAGAAAGAGTAATACTCCTCCATTGTTGGTGGGATTGCAGACTGGTACGTACAACCATTCTGGAAATCAGTCTGGAGGTTCCTCAGAAAATTGGACATTGAACTACTTGAGGACCCAGCTATACCTCTCTTGGGCATATACAGAAAAGATGCTCCAACATATAGCAAAGACACATGCTCCACTATGTTCAAAGCAGCCTTATTTATAATAGCCAGAAGCTAAAAAGAACCCAGTTGCCCTTCAACAGAGGAATGGTACAGAAAATGTGGTACATCTACACAATGAAGTACTACTCAGCTATCAAAAACAATGACTTCAAGAAATTCATAGGCAAATGGAATGAATTAGAAAATATCCTGAGTGAGGTAACACAATCACAGAAAAACACACAAGTTATGCACTCATTGATAAGTGGATATTAGCCCAAATCCTCGAATTACCCTAGATGCACAGAACACATGAAACTCAAGAAGGAAGACCAAAATGTGAATGCCTCACTCTTTCTTTAAAATGGCAACAAGAATACCCTTGGTAGGAAATAGGGAGGCAAAGTTTAGAACAGAGGCAGAAGGAACACCCATTCAGAGCCTGTCCCACATGTGGCCTATACATATACAGCCAGCAAACCAGATAAGATTGATGAAGCAAAGATGTGCAGGCCAACAGGAACCGGATATAGATCTCTCCTGAGAGACACAGCCAGAATACAGCAAATACATAGGCGAATGCCTGCAGCAAACCACTGAACTGAGAACGGGACCCCCGTTGAAGGAATCAGAGAAAGGACTGAAAGAGCTTTAAGGGGCTTGAGACCCCATATGAACAACAACGCCAACCAACCAGAGCTTCCAGGCACCAAACCTCTACCCAAAACTTACCCTGGGCACCAACTGCATAGGTAGCAATGAATAGCTTAGTAAGAGCACCAGTGGAAGGGGAAGCCCTTGGTCCTGCCAATACTGAAACCCCAGTAAAAGTGATTTTTGGAGGTAGGGCGGTAATGGGGGGAGGGGAAAACTCATAGAGAAGGGGAGGGAGAGGGGTTATAGGAATGTTGGCCCAGAAACCGGGAAAGGGAATAACAATCGAAATGTAAATAAGAAATACCCAAGTTAATAAAGAAAAAAATTATAATCATCAACAACAAAATAATTAGGAATGAAACCTGAACATAAAACACAATAAAATATAAAATATTGTTAAAATATATATTATTCACATCATATGTATGATTTACTGTTAGAGACAAATTTGTTTCTTAGAAGAAAAGGAAAGCAAATACCAGTTATGATTCAAGTTTCAGAGCCTACATGGATGGAACATTTCTAAAATGAAGAGCAAGAAGGTATTAAGCTCAAATGCAACTAAGATCTTAGATCTCAATTAGATCTCAGGAAATACAATCATTCTTTAATTAGTCAGCCTGTCAAACCTTGTTGCTCCCTAAATAGGGAACTTATTAGCCAACTGTCACAATTATCTTAAGCTTCTGCGGGCTCATTGTGAAACTCCTGACTTGGATTTGGTTTAGAAAACAACAGCATTAAGAATCTGGGGCACCTGTTATGCAGTGTGAGAATGCCCTTTTCAGTCCTTCCTCTTACAATGCCAGAGAGAACTCTAAATGTAATTTTGTCTCCATGACTGACCAACTCCAGAATTTATGCGAAACCAAGCTGTAGTTCTATATTTAACTTCCACAGGCTTTATAGGAAAGTGCTTTGCAAACACTGTTTTCAGAATGTCACAATAGTAGTCTTCTGACATCAAGCATGTGGCTTATAATTATCCCACGCTAATTGTATCTCCACATATGTAACTCTGCACAGGAGCCATGCTAACAGAAGGAGCAATTTACTGTTACGGAGGCTTCTGTATTGGATCACTTTTTAACAATCCTGGTTCAAATATTCAGAAAACTACAAGGCAGAAGCCTAGTTGAAATGTCTCTGATATTAGGGTAGCAGGGGTTTCTACACAAAGTGGCTAAGATTTTGACACAGTCACATTTGGTATGGTCCCAACTCAGATTTTCAAGTTCTTTCCCTCGTCTCAGTGAATTATAATTTTTTGAGTTTGTTATTTCAGTCATGGACCCTACTAAAACAATACCAATGAAGTATCTCTAAGCAAGTGAGTGTTTTCAAGCACTTCTTACCTAGCACATGTTGGAATAATAGAGGTCCAGGGAAGTCAGTGTTTGAGATTCCATAAATGGTCAGCACGGTAATGTGGTTGCGAACTGTCTTTTCTGTTTAACTTTGTGATCTGATTCTGTTGATTTACACAATTTGGTATCCTGACTTATTATTTGTGACGTTCAAAATCACATGCTTGTCAAAACACTGACTCTACCAATGCCATTCTGCTCCCCTTCATCCAGACACTTCCAGTTGACTCACCTCTATGTCTATTCCGATAGGGACAAAGTCTCCATCCTGAATCATTTATGATTTTGGAGCAACTCTTGAGTCAGTGTACAAAGATTATTTTGACAGATAACTCACTTTGTAGCCATAGATCATCAGAAACGTCTCTAATTCAGTTCTGAAAATTAGCTTATTAATAATTTTCTTATATTAACTGTAGTAATAACTGAGACAATAGAAACAAACCCCTTAGAGACCACTTAAAATAAAATAAGGGTTTGTAGTAATTTGTCTTACTATTATTACAATTGTCCTCTTTAGGCTTTTACTGCTGTGAAGAGACATCCCGAACAATGTAATTCCAATAACAACAACTTTTAATTGGGGCTGACTTACAGGTTAAGAGGTTCAGTCCATTATCATCAAGGCAGGAGCCTGTCATCGCCCAGGCAGGCTTGGTGCAGGAGGAACTGAGAGTTCTACATCTTCATCTCAAGTCTGGTAGAAGACTGGTTTCCAGGCAACTATGACTAGAGTCTTAAAGCCCATACCCATAGTGACATATCTATTTCAACAAGGTCACACCTCCCAATAGTGCCACTCCCTGGTCCAAGCATATACAGACCATCACAAGAATCAACCACTGAATCTCTGCGTATGTGCCCTTTCAGTTGAAAGCATATGCTAAATTTATGATTAACATCAAGTCACCCAGTTGCATTCACATGATTATCAGTAGTTTTCTTGTGTACTCCAGTTGTATATCTTCATTGTGTCTTAAGGTCTATGTGTAATCTCATTTATTACTACATAAATTTCAATGAATTGGTCATATAATTAGATAGTCCTTAAAATAAAATTGGAATATGTGTTTTTTGTAATACCAAGACCTAAAAAAGTATAATATGGTATTATAGCCCCTGTGTTCATCCTAGGGAAATACATAGTTTGTTTTAAGTATTCAAGATTTTTGTCATCCTAAGTGACTCTAAGACAGGAATTACCATTTTCTTAGAGCATTAAACATTTAGTAGAATCCACTAGTTTATCAACTATCTTTTAGTAGTGATATTGAGTTCTAACAAGTTTGTGATGCAAACAATAAATGACAAATAATAATTTTCTTGCAAATACAGAATAAAAATTTGGTGTGGCCAGAAGTCACCTGGAAATTTTTAACCTGTAGATTCTGATTCAGTGTTTCTTTGGTGGAGTACTGGCTGGTTTTGTGTGTCAACCTGACATAAGCTGGAGTTATCACAGAGGAATGAATCTCCCTTGAGGAAATGCCTTCATGAGATCCAACTGTAAGACATTTTCTCAACTAGTGATCAAGGAGGGAAACCTTGTAGGTGGTGCCTGGGTAGTCCTGGGTTCCATAAGAAACCAAGCTGAGTGAGCCAGGGGAAGCAATCCAATAAGCAGCATCCCTCCATGGCCTCTGCAACAGCTCCTGTCTCCAGGTTCCTACCCTGTGTGACTTTCAGTCCTGACTTCCTTTGGTGATGAACAGCAATGTGGAAGTGTAAGTTGGTAAACCCTTTTCTCCCCAACTTGCTTCTTGGTCATGATGTTTTGTGTGGGAATAGAAATCCTGACTAAGACAGGTGGGCAGGATCAGCAACTGATTTCTAAAAATGATCCTAATTGGTCCTCATGTTTCTGGTCCTAAGAATACATAATATGTAGCAAGTCCCTAAAGTTACCCCGGTGAAATATTTTAAGTGATCCATTGTCTTTTCTTTGTTTATTCTTTTCTTGTAGTAGAGGAGAGCGTGTCTTGGGTTTATGTCTCCTCATTACAGAGTAAATGAACACTTCAGTATGCTCCTGTCTTTAAGATGCTGTGATAAAAAAAAACATATCCAACAAAGATGACAGGGGAACATGGCCCACAAAGTCAACTAAGCAGAGCTCATAGGGGCTCTCAGAAACTTGTGTCAATCATGCAGCTTGCAAGGGTCTGCAGTAGATCCTCTTCAAATGTTATGGTTGTGGGCTTGCTGTTTTCATCGGATTCCTTACAGTGGGAATGAGGGTATCACTGACTCACCTGCCCTAGGACACTTTTCCTCCTACTGGGTTTCTTAGCCCAGCCCTGATTTGAAGGTTTATGCCTAGTTTTATTGTACCTTGTGATGCCATATTTGATTGATATATCCAGAAGACCTGCTCTTTTCTGAAGAGAAATGGAGGGGAAGTGGACTTTGGAAAAAGGAGAAATGGAGGAAGGTAAGGGTGAAGGGAGGGGGAACTCTGGTTGGGATGTATTGTATGAGGAAAGAAAACAACAAGAGAAAACAAACAAACAAAACCCACCATGACTAGAATCAACTTGGGGAGGAAAAGTGTTTGATATTATCTTACACTGTGGTATCAGCCCATCATCAAGAGAAGTCAGGACAGGGACATGAAGGCAGTAATGTAAGTAGAAATCATGGAGGAACACTACTTCCAGGCTTGATCCCCATGGTTTACCCAGACTTCTTTCTGCTAGTACCCAGTTCCTCCTGCTCAGGGGTCATTGCAGGCCCTCCTCCACCAGTCAAAGAAAGATAATATTTCAGAGACTTGTCTACAGGACAATTTTATGGAGGCATTTCCTCAAGTGTAATTCCCTCATCACTGATGACTCTAACTTGTGTCAAATTGATACAAAACTAATCAGCATAGCCTCTGTAGCCAGATAAGTGTGTAAGAACAAGACTCCTAGGGCTGCTAAATTTAATAATAGACATATAGCACTGGAGTGCTTACTCCCTGATGCCACAACCCTTAACACAGTTTCTCACGCTGTGGTGAGCACCAGCCATAAAATTATTTTTGTTGCTATAACATAACTGTAATTTTCCATTGTTATGAATTGTAGTATAAATATCTGATCTGCATATTGTCTCAGGCAACTCCTCAACCTTGCCAAAGGTGTCAGAACCTATAGGTTGAGAGCCAGTGTCATGTAGTCTCCTTTGAAATATCTCTCTGCTATAAATTTTATGTTATCAATGGTGCTCATACTAAGGACTCCAATGAGCACTGCTTATCTGAGAACCCTACCAATGTTCATCTACTCCCTTGGGATCTGGTAGCTGTCATTGCTATAATTCATAGCCTTTCAATTTTACAGTGAATGTTTTCTTTATGGTCTCATCAACTAGTAATATTTTAGTGCCTGGGATCCAACATGGTATAGCCATTATATTTCACAGTTCTAGCTATGCTTTTGATTTCTCCTGACATTGAAGAGGTATACAATCATGAGTCAGATACAGAATTACATGGCATGATCATACCAGATTTTATGAGTCACCTTACACCTAATTTGGCTGCAGTCATTCAATAACTTTATGCAATAATTTTTGTTAAGTGTAGGTAGAACAATATATAACAAACACAAAGATGTGTCAAAAATATGAGGTATGAGGTTAGCCGTACTCTGATAGGTTTCACCATCACAAACCCAGTTTGTTAGTTCTTTCTCAATTTTCCCCATTCTAACCAATGTTATTAAATGCATCAGATTTTGTTCCTTCTCTCCTTTCTCACATAAAGTCTCTTGACAAGGCTTCATAATTTCTGACTATATTGGTAAATGACTTTCTTTTTTTCCTGTCCTGACTTGTCCTTGGGAAGTGACTGACTCTTCTGTGTGTGCCAGCTTTAAAGTATATTCCATTTTATAATTAAGTAAAACGAATCTCTCTGGATCTATCTACATTTATATCTATTCTGTTGTCAGTTTTAAGTTGCTTTTGGCAACTATCTCCTATGACTCATGCTAAGTAAGAAGCATCATGACCATGAAATATGCATGGTTTCATCATTAAAATGTAGAACAAGAAATTTAAAATGCCATGTGGGACTCACAGTTCATAGGAACGATGATGCTAGGACTGAGATTCTGAATTACCATGGCTCTCCTTATAAAGTCAGGTAACTTATTATTTTAGGAGACAGAAAGAACTATATAGATGATATATCTTGTATTGCAAACCCATGAATAGTAGGTAAAAGAGAAAATTCATTATTTACCTCTTCCTCTCTTTTTCTAAGTTTCTACCAAGTTCAGTTGCTGTTTATTTCTATTTAACAATTTTCATTCTGGGACTTCTCTTTTTTAAAACAAAGTGAACTTTCAGACATAAGAGTTCATCACTGTTTTATAGTCTGTCATATTTTTCTAATGCCCTTTGAAAAGTTGGGTTTAGTCTTACAAGAGCAATGGTTATAGCTTACCTAAAGGCCTTTAAAAGACATTTAAGGCAAGGGTACAAATAAATATAAACAAGAATATACCTCTATGCTCAAGCACTTCATTAGTGTGGGTAATGTATATATTAGGAAGGCATTAATTGAAGAATGAGATATGATGGGAAATTGCTAGAGCAGGGCTTTCTCACTATATTTTTTTCAGAAGCAAATCTATTTCCTACCATTTGCTTTATAGGTAAAAGCATGTTTTCTAAATGTTCTGTTTTATGCCTTTTCAGAATTGATGAAAGAGGGACTTTAAAGATGACTGCCTGTCACCCATCTACAGTTTGGACTTTGGAGTTCTCACTAAAGTCTGTGAGCTTGGAATTCCTTTCAGTTTTACTCTGCTCCCATAGATGAAGTGATATTGACTAAGCATATACTCTGTAGAGACAAAAGTTCTTTAATATGACTCTTTGATCAATTTCAGACAACATACCATACAAATGATATTTGAATCTCCCCTTTTTGTCTCTATGGATGCTCAACTCAGGGTAGATATCAGTGTTTACCCATCAAACATGAACATGGAATACATCTTGGTGATTTGCCATTATAACTTCATATTTTAGGCCATATTATATATTAGCATCACTTTATACATGTTTTGTGGATTGATGTTTTTGCTCAAATTTATGTGTACATGCACACACAAATACACACACAGTGCATTCAGTATGCATATATCATCTTATTATTGGAAAAACTGAATTTGAAGTATCTAAGGGACATATAGGTTGTAGGGTTGAGGAGAACTTTAACTCTAAGTATAAGTACCATAGAAGTATAAGTACCATGGTACCACAGTACCATATCATTCTTCGAGACATGGTAGACCTAGGCATTTATAACTACACATTAAGTGACTAATGTGTGTTGATTTTGATTGGAAATGTCTTATGACTGGGATGGGATTCATTGTTAGTCGTATTATAGTAAGTCTATCCAACTGTTTCCTCACTTCTGTTTTTTTTGTTTTTTGTTTTTTGTTTTCCGGAGCTGGGGACCGAACCCAGGGCCTTACGCTTGCTAGGCTAGGCAAGTGCTCTACCGCTGAGCTAAATCCCCAACCCCTGTTTCCTCACTTCTGGAGCATGGATCACTACCTATCATTTTATATGCCATCTGTTCTCACAGCATCACTGAGAACATACTGTGGTGGACTTGGCTAAGGCACACTTAGATAGTTAATAAAATATACTTTCTAGGTATCTCTATAAAAACATTTCAGGAAATGACTACCATTTGAACCAAATAAAGAAAGTTGCTTCATTGGAAGTGGGCACTACCCCAAAACCCACTAGTTACCCAATTAGAAAAAATAGTAGATTATCAAATCCCTCTTTGCTGGAACTGAGATTCAACTTTTTGCCTTTGTATATTATCACTCCTACTTTTCAATCTTTTATCTATAAATGAGAACTTTCGCAATGAGATTCCTGATTCTCAGACTTCTGAATTTGGACTGAAGTATCCAACTGTCCTTTAAGGTCATCTGCAATTTCAGTAAGATTTCCAGTTGTACCTCTGCTCAGATTCTATGATCACATGACATGATTTATAAACTATATGTTCTATATTTCTTGTTAGATACAGGCATCTGGAAATATATTTGTGGGTAAGTCCAAACATACATCGAAATCTTTGTTTTAGCCAGCTCAAACTAAGAAATTGAGTCTAACTCCTACTTTCTGTATTGTATACAGGCTGTAGCTGTGGCCAAGTGAAAATTCCTCCATGCTTCTTTCTTCTGTTCTTCACCACTTGGGAATCCATGTTACTAAACTGGTTACTGTGCTAAGTGAAAAGTTTTCTTATCTTTCCCATGCCTTTTAGGAATTCAAGTTGTAATATATATTCATGTAAATAGGAAAGTTTTCCACCATTTCACAAGTCTAACAAAGAATTTAGAAGGCATCAATATTTCTGTTAATTGGAAACATGCTATAATTGATAAAATTCTATATCTTCTTACTTGATTAGTAGTTTTTTCTTCCTATGTCTCTTTTTTGGTCAGATGTTACAAATACTGCACATACTACACATATTTTAAAAGATAAAATGTGTGTGTATGTGTGTGTGTGTGTGTGTGTGTCTGTGTGTGTGTGTTGTGTGAGTGTTGTGTGAGTGTGTCTTTCGGAGGGATGTAGGAAAATAGATATGTGAGTGACAGGTGTAATTACATATATGTATTAACCATATACATGTAAAAGATAAAAATAAACTGTCTTTCTCAATTAATATTTTGACTGTTTTTTGAATCAGGATATCTCACTGAATCTGGAGTTCATCAGTTCACCTATGCTGCCCAACTAATGAACTCCAGGCATCTACCTGCCATTTCCTACAGACTACCCTGAGTGCTAGGGATACAATGTGCTTCCTTGGGCTGTTTATATGGCTTGTGGAAGTTTGAACTCAGATCTTCATGCTTGTAGACAGGTACTTTCTGATTGATCTATCCTCCAGACCTAATGCACAGATGCTTTATTTTAAAAATCACAATTGCATTAATTTCTGTTTTTAACTCTTTCATGCACATTTTTAGACATTTCTTTTATGTTTTTCTTTAACATGATGAAATTTTCTTTTCCCATCATGTCTGAAATAAAATTAATTAATTAAAAAATCCTTATTCATATATAAAAACACTTTATACCACTATTTTCCTTTTAGTATGATTTTGGCAACATCCTCTTAGGATTCAACTTATAGTTTGCTCTTCGTCACTGATTTACAGACAGTAGCTGTAGTCACTTTTAGGCCGGCATAACCAATTAACATTATCAGATGATATAAAACACAGGAACCATCATTTCATTAGTTTTAGAGTTTGAAAATTCACAGTTCAAGTTATTTCTGAAGACTGCCAAGAGAAACGCTTTTAGGCCCCTCAAAGGCCCGAATTGATCTCTCATCATCTGTATTCAATTTCTGTCTCTATGTCTCTTTCTCCATTATATAAAAATCATTGAGACAAATATTTTTTAATTTACTTAAATGGTTATAATAATTTCATATTTTGATCAGTTAGGTCAGATCAATGTTCAAGGTGTAGAGGCACGACTCCTCTTACAGCAAATGTTATTCACAGATTATTTTAGAAAAGCATTCTTCAACTTCCACTGGAAAAGAAAAAATGGCATCTTTGATGAATTTAAGTTTTTAATCTTTGTTCATCAGTAAATATAAAATTTTTTGTCAAAAGGATTAAAACAATTTCTCTTGAATATATTTTGACCTCTGTACTTTAAATCGTAGTGATTTGATCTAGAAATAAAATCACATTTATTAAATATTTTAACACATTATTATTAAGGAGTTTATACTTTCATATTTTGAGCAACTAGAGACAGAAATCCAAATCTGGTAGAAGGATAAACTGAAATCTGTGGATGCTTGGACATAGTTGTACCATCAATGCTCAATCACCTAGAGACCTGTCTTCTATGAATTTATAGTTCAAAGACATCTGATTCTCTGATCCCTGGAGACAATATACATATTGCAGATGCTTCAAGACTCCTAGGAAAGAGCCCTTTTTCCTCTCTCTGGAATGGAAGGGGTGGCATATATATGAACTCCTCAATTCAGAATTTTAGGTCAAGAAAGCCACTTTTAGGGTTTGAAGATTCTATGTGGACTTTCCAGAGCACGGGAGAAATGTTTACCTGTTGGTATCACAGATAAATAGCCAGTCTGACCCTGAATTTCAAACTGGTGTTCAGTATTCTGTGAATCTGTTTTCAAAAACTTGTCATAGAAAGTCACAAAGTAGTATTTTATAAGGATGCACGTATTGAGAAATTTCTTGGAAAAATAAGAGGCCAATTTTGAACATTCAGAAGTCAAAATGGAAGAACTTTAGATGTTCCAATGCAACTCTCCATAGTTGTTTATACTTTTCTGTGCTTTCCTGATAAGAAGTTCCCCATTGATATATTTTATTGAATTTTTTCATTTCTACCCTCTGCTCCCAACCAACCTATACCTTGTCACTACTGTTAAAAGCAAGCATGTAAATAGTATTTTCTTTTAAATATTGACTGCTTTAGATTCTAGTTTGACAAAGAGATTTTAACCTTCTTTCAATACTATAGAAGAGCAACAGCTCTTTTCATAAATCCTTTCCTTTCCATAATAATCACAGTGAGGATCACAGAGAAACTGCTTTAGAATGCAAAACATAAGATGAGTTTAGCATGATTCCTAGGAGAAACAGGCTGAAGATATTTGGAATGCTGTTCTTTTAGTACCAAAATGGTTCACTAGAGGCTTGTGCTGGTCTAACCGGATGTTTACATGTACAAGAGTGCAAATAGATCAATATTCATCACTCTGCACAAAGCTCAAGTCCAAATGGATCAAAGACCTCAACATAAAACCAGACACACTTAATCTAATAGAACAGAAAGTGGAGAATAGCCTTGAAATCATTGGTGGAGGAGACAGCTACCTGAATAGAACACCAGTGTCTCTGGAACTAAGGTCAAGAATTTATAAATTGAACCTCATGACATTAAAAAACCTTTCATAAGCCAAAGGACACTGTCATCAGGACAAAATGACAGCTCTCAGATTGGGAAAGATCTTCACTAACTCTACATCTGACAGAGGGTTAATATCTAAAATCTATAAAGAACTCCAGAGACACTAACAACCAAATAATCCAATTAAAAAATGGAGTGAAGAGCCAAACAGAATTCTTAACAGAGAAATCTCAAATGACTGAGAAACACCTAAAGAAATGTTTGACATCCTTAGTCATCAGGGAAATGCAAATTGAAATGACCCTGAGATTCCACCTTCCACATATGAGAATGGCTAAGATAAAAATCTCAAAGGACAGCACATCTTGATGAAGTTGGGGAACTAGGGGAACATTTCTTCACTGCTGGTGGGAGTGAAAACTTTTACAACTACTCTGGAAATTAGTTTGGCAGTTTTTGAGAGGATTGGGAATAGTTCTTCCTTAAAACCCAGCTATACCGCACAGGCCTGGGCATACATCCAAAAGATGCTCCACCATAGCACAATGACATGTGCTCGACTATTTTGATAGCAGCTTTATTTATAATACCCAGACACCGGAAATAAACTAGATGCCTTTTAACTGAAGAACGGATGCAAATGTGGCACATCTACACGACAGATCAGTACTCAGCCATTAAAAACAAGGACATCATGAACGTTGCAGGCAAATACATGGAACTATCCTGCGTGAGGTAAGTCAGACCCAATAGGACATGCATGGTATGTACTCACTTATAAGTGTATATCAGGCAAAAAGTACAGGATAATTATACCGTAATCAATAGAACCAAAGAAGCCAAATAACAGGGAAGAACAATGAAGGATTTTTGAATCTTTCTCAGAAAAGGAAACATAGATATGGGATGTCAATGGAAGGAAGAAACTGGGTGAAATAAGGGATGGGGTGGGGAGGGTGATGGTGGTTGGGGAGAGCATATGTAGGGAAAGTAGAGGAGAGAGAAAGGAAGTGGACTGGTGGATGCAATTTCTAGTACATACCAGGGCCTGGGATGAGAAGGGGCCCCAGAGAGTCTAAGGGGGCGACTCTAGCTGAGATTCCTAGCAGAGGGGAATGTGGATCTTAAAGTGGTCAAGTTCTTTAGCCAGGCAAGATTCCTAGTGAAGGATGACAACACCTCACCTATCTAAAAGTGTTCTGTCTACAAGATGTGCCAACAATGACTGCTCCAAATTGAGACCCATCCCATGGGCAAGAACCAATCCCTGACACTAATAATGACGTTCTATTATGCTTGCAGACAGTAACCTAGAATAACTGTCATCTGAGAGGCCCCACCCAGCAGCCAATCAAAAGAAATATAGAGACTCATACCCATATACTAGATGGAGTTTGGGGAATCTTATGAAAGAGTTGGAAGAAAGATTGAGACACTTGAAGAAGACAGTGACTCCACAAGAGGACCAACAGAGTCAACTAACCTGAACCCTTGGGGAATCCCAGAGACTGAATCACCAACTAAAGCGTGAGCATGGACTGGAGTTAGGCCCTTGCACCTATGTGGCAGATGAGCAGCTTGGTCTTCATGAGGGCCCCTCAAACAACTGGAGCTGGGGCTGTTCCTGAGCCTGTTACCTACCTGCCTGCTTGTGTATCCTGCACCCCTAAATGGATAGCCTTGTCTGGTTTCGATGGGAAATGATGTCCTTGTCTGGCAGCTACTTGATGTGGAGGAGAGGAAGACTGATATTGGCTTGTAAGGGGAATGAATAAATTATTATTATTATTGTTGTTGTTGTTGTTGTTGTTAAAGAAAATGGTTCACCTGAGGCTTGTGACACTTCTGTTTGTAATAGTAGTTGAGAGCATCAAATTTAGATGTTACCATTACACAATGTCTGTGTGGCAACAGCACTCAGATATTCTCAGAGTCTCAGATCCTCTGAATTCTAAGCACTATTGATAAAAATTGTCTTCAGCAGTATAAAGCTGAGAAAAAGTAGTCATAGCAGTAAACATCTGAATAGAACATCTGGAAGACTTGTGGCATTATAATTAAAGTAAACTATATAATATAATATAATATAAATATAAATAAGACTTGTGAAGAATTAGTAACATACAAAGTTTCATGTACCTCCCTAAAGCTCTGTAAGCTTGGAATAATGTTATTTGAAAACTCACCATTTTGTTTTATAACAGAATTGTATATTACATAAAACTAGAAACCTTATATTGGATTTAGAAACTTTTCATGACAATAGACTAAAAATGAGAATGTATAATCCTTTAATGTATGTAGGTTTAGTGCTTGTGTGTGTGTGTGTGTGTGTGTGTGTGTGTGTGTGTGTGTGTGTGTGTGTCCATGAAAGATAGAGAGTAACAGTTAGGCAGAAATATAAAGAATTTTGGAAACTATGGTAAGGAACTTAGATTTGCTTTTGCTATATGAAATCTCTGTGGATTTTAAGCAAGGGCTTTATAAGACCTGGTTAGCATTTGAGAAAGCTCATGGAGAATATTCTGCAGGGAATGGCTTTAGGGAAACGGGGCTTAAAGCAGGCAAAGCAATCAGAAAGTTATTGAAGTTATCACATCAGGGGGTGATACTGACTTGAACTAGGATGAGAGGATTGGAAACTTGGGTGTGAAATATATTTTTCAGTTAAAAGCCATCAGATTAATCACAGAGGAGGTGTGAGCATGTGAGAAATAACAATAACCTTTGGGCTCTGCTGGGCCTGTTCAAGCAAACTAAGATAGACTGATGTTTTCTTTCATAAGTGAATGGACTGCACTGTAAATTAATGCTTTAGTAGAAATCAGACAAACAATCAACCAAACAAAAAACAAAATAAAACCCTCCCAAACAAAAGAAGGAAACAGGACATCAAACTGACACTGTAGCAAAAACTTTACAATCTAAAACCTACCAAAAATTAATTTTTTGTTTTCTTCTTATTTGTATGGTTTTCTTAAGCAATGTATCTCTGTTTTTAGGCAATACAGATAACAACTTGATCATGAAGTATTAAATGGGTTAAATTAAAGAGGTGTTTTTGATTGACTCATAATTCTCAAGATATTTTCAACTTAGTTGTCTGTGCTATATGAGTTAAATGATATTCAAATGATAGTGGAAGGTTAGAATATACAGTAAGGCAAAAATACCACTAAATATTCATTATGATTTTGAGTTTATTTTTAAATTTGAATGTTATTTTAATCTTTGTCATGCTATGATGATATTTTATTTTCCTAGCTTAACTATTCCCACTTAAAGCAAAGGAAAGAATAGTAGAGAAATTTTCTTGGTATAAAAAGAAGACAAGTTAAAGAAAAAGCAGAAGCTATAGGTATAGAATTTGCATAGGTACTGGAGAAAAGATTTTTTTTTTTTTTACAACTTTTTTCAATCTTTATTAAATTGGGTATTTCTTATTTACATTTCTTTTTTTTTTATTAACTTGAGTATTTCTTATTTACATTTCGAGTGTTATTCCCTTTCCCGGTTTACAGGCCAACATCCCCCAACCCCTCCTCCTCCCCTTCTTTATGGGTGTTCCTCCCCATCCTCCCCCCATTGCCGCCCTCCCCCAACAATCACGTTCACTGGGGTTCAGTCTTAGCAGGACCCAGGGCTTCCCCTTCCACTGGTGATCTTACTAGGATATTCAACGCTACCTATGAGGTCAGAGTCCAGGGTCAGTCCATGTATAGTCTTTAGGTAGTGGCTTAGTCCCTGGAAGCTCTGGTTGCTTGGCATTGTTGCTCATATGGGGTCTCGAGCCCCTTCAAGCTTTCCAGTTCTTTCTCTGATTCCTTCAACGGGGGTCCTGTTCTCAGTTCAGTGGTTTGCTGCTAGCATTTGCCTCTGTATTTGCTGTATTCTGGCTGTGTCTCTCAGGAGAGATCTACACACTTCTTTGCTTCATCCATCTTGTCTAATTGGGTGGCTGTATATGTATGGGCCACATGTGGGGCAGGCTCTGAATGGGTGTTCCTTCAGTCTCTGTTTTAATCTTTGCCTCTCTATTCCCTGCCAAGGATATTCTTGCCCCCCCCCCTTTTTTTTTGCAATCAGCAAGAGGGTTTATTGTCAGGATACACAGGTACCTGTGGATGTCTACACAGATACCTGTGGGCGTCTCAGTCAGCTCGGAAGGACTGGCGTGCCCAGTAAGACCGGGGACGGGTTTTTATAGGGCTCTGGGGAGCAGAAGCAGGCATACAGAAGCAGATGCAAGGTTACAGGGACTTGATTGGTGGATTCAAATGTGGCGAAGATGTATGGTTACACACAATTGGCTACTTCAAGCATATTTAAATGAGCTTAAAACACAGCAAAAGAGTACATGCAGGCTGGGGCGTCCAGAATGTCAGGGGCTAGGGGCTTATCCCTTCCTTCCAGATGGCTTATGAGTCAGTTCTGATACCTCGGGCTGGTTCTGCATTCCTTCTTCCTTATCTTTGTGGTCTGTCAGTTTTAACGGCAGGGCAGGCCCCACAGGGCCTGGGCATGCCTGGACCTGCCGGGGCCTGTTTTAGCTTTGAGTCTGTGAATCTTAAGACTTACTTTTTACTTTTATAGTTGTGGACCTTAAGCTCGTATAATTTTCCTTTTAAAGGGGGGTCTTTCATTCTCCCATTTTCTTTTAACATTGAGTGAAATCTTTTACTCAACTTGGTTAAAGTATCTCTGTCTCTTGTTGTCTCAACCTTTGATATTTCTGGGTTAATACAAGAGTCTGGATAACAGAGAGCCTATTTTTTAATAAACTATACCAACCTATTTAAGATGCAGGGGCCAAAAAGGAGGATTAGGAGAAGAATAATTAGGGGTCCCATCAAGGTGGACAGCAGGGTAGCAAACCAAGGGGATCGGTTAAACCACCCTTGTTGGGAATCATCTTGTTCCCCTTTTAAAGAAGGAGTGAAGCATTCACATTTTGATCATTCATCTGTTTTTGATAGCTGAGTAATATTCCATTGTGTAGATGTACCACATTTTCTGTATCCATTCCTCTGTTGAAGGGCATCTGGGTTCTTTCCAGCTTCTGGCTATTATAAATAAGGCTGCGATGAACATAGTGGAGCACGTGTCTTTGTTATATGTTGGGGCATCTTTTGGGTATATGCCCAAGAGAGGTATAGCTGGATCCTCAGGCAGTTCAATGTCCAATTTTCTGAGGAACTTCCAGACTGATTTCCAGAATGGTTGTACCAGTCTGCAACCCCACCAACAATGGAGGAGTGTTCCTCTTTCTCCACATCCTCGCCAGCAATTGCTGTCACCTGAGTTTTGATCTTAGCCATTCTCACTGGTGTGAGGTGAAATCTCAGGGTTGTTTTGATTTGCATTTCCCTGATGACTAAAGATGTTGAACATTTCTTTAGGTGTTTCTCAGCCATTCGGCATTCCTCAGCTGAATTCTTTGTTTAGCTCTGAACCCCATTTTTTTAATAGGGTTATTTGTCTCCCTGAGGTCTAACTTCTTGAGTCCTTTGTATATTTTGGATATAAGGCCTCTATCTGTTGTAGGATTGGTAAAGATCTTTTCCCAATCTGTTGGTTGCCGTTTTGTCCTAACCACAATGTCCTTTGCCTTACAGAAGCTTTGCAGTTTTATGAGATCTCATTTGTCGATTCTTGATCTTAGAGCATAAGCCATTGGTGTTTTGTTCAGGAAATTTTTTCCAGTGCCCATGTGTTCCAGATGCTGCCCTAGTTTTTCTTCTATTCGTTTGAGTGTATCTGGTTTGATGTGGAGGTCCTTGATCCACTTGGACTTAAGCTTTGTACAGCGTGATAAGCATGGATTGATCTGCATTCTTCTAGGTGTTGACCTCCAGTTGAACCAGCACCATTTGCTGAAAATGCTATCTTTTGTCCATTGGATGGTTTTGGCTCCTTTGTCAAAAATCAAGTGCCCATAGGTGTGTGGGTTCATTTCTGGGTCTTCAATTCTGTTCCATTGGTCTATCTGTCTGTCTCTGTACCAATACCATGCAGTTTTTATCACTATTGCTCTGTAATACTGCTTGAGTTCAGGGATAGTGATTCCCCCTGAAGTCCTTTTATTGTTGAAGATAGTTTTAGCTATCCTGGGTTTTTTGTTATTCCAGATGAATTTGCAAATTGTTTTTGTCTAACTCTTTGAAGAAATGGTTGGTATTTTGATGGGGATTGCATTGAATCTGTAGATCGCTTTTGGTAAAATGACCATTTTTACTATATTAATCCTGCCAATCCATGAGCATGGGAGATCTTTCCATCTTCTCAGGTCTTCTTCAATTTCTTTCTTCAGAGTCTTGAAGTTCTTATTGTACAAATCTTTTACTTGCTTGGTTAAAGTCACACCGAGGTACTTTATATTATTTGGGTCTATTATGAAGGGTGTCGTTTCCCTAATTTCTTTCTCAGCTTGTTTCTCTTTTGTGTAGAGGAAGGCTACTGATTTATTTGAGTTAATTTTATAGCCAGCCACTTTGCTGAAGTTGTTTATCAGCTTTAGTAGTTCTCTAGTGGAACTTTTGGTATCACTTAAATATACTATCATATCATCTGCAAATAGTGATATTTTGACTTCTTCTTTTCCGATCTGTATCCCCTTGACCTCCTTTTGTTGTCTGATTGCTCTGGCTAGAACTTCAAGAACTATATTGAATAAGTAGGGAGAGAGTGGGCAGCCTTGTCTAGTCCCTGATTTTAGTGGGTTTGCTTCAAGTTTCTCTCCTTTTAGTTTAACGTTAGCAACTGGTTTGCTGTATGTGGCTGAAAAAAGATATTTTTAACATGTACGTAGAACATACTATGCTGTGTCCTAATGCTCACCTAAGGGAATATGTTAATTTTTTGGAAATTTAAGATTTAAATTTTTAAACTTAAGATGCAATTTTTGATTATGAAATTGAAAGACAATTCTGGTTCAGTGGGTGGCCTCAATTTAATCATATAAAAGCAGAACTTCTTATCTCCTAGAGATATTTTCTCCTTATTCTCCTGTGATAGGAGAATTTAGAGCTGTAAAATACCTTTAGACATTTCAAGTGATAGGACCACATGGAACACACATAACCTGCAGGCAAGCCCTAGGAGCAAAGAACATTCTCCAGCTCTCTCTATCAGTCACTCAAGTATATAGAAGAGAACCCACACAACAACCTGAAGGCTCTTGGAGAAAGAACATATCCCTAGACCAAACAAACAAGGAAAACAGACTTGTTTTCACCTTGGCCTTAGTTTTGTGAGACTCCAAAGAAAAAGAAGAATTATTTTGTGTCTGGATTTCTAATTATTAATTGCCATTATTTTAAGCTGCTAAATATGCAGTGATTTGTTATGATAGCAAGAGGGAATTAATATAACTGAGGAGCAGAGCAAGTAATCAATAAAATCAATAAGAATAAAAATCAGTAAGATTATGAATTCTTTATGAAATATTTTCATGTGAAATTATTATCAACAAAGTACATTTTTGTTTATGGGAGATACTTTTAAGGATTTTGAAATAAAACAACAGAAAGAATGATAGTGCGAGAAGATGCTGCCTTACTTTAAGGTAGATTTAATTTCTCTCTTGATTAATTTTTTTTACTTAGATTTAATTATTTTGTCTAGATATTAAATAAATTAAACTGAATTCCCATAAAACTAAAAAATTATCCACTAATAAAAAGCCAGAAAACATTAATATTTGTCTGATTTATTTTAAAGTTTATGTGATTTTTCACCTTAATATGCAGACAATGTTTCTATAATATTTAAACATTAATTTTATATATCTTTGGCAAGCTTGTTAGTATCTCTATAACATATTTCTTGCCTTGAGTAAGAGTATTAATAGAACCTATCTCCAAGGTTTGTGATGAGTGTAAAATTTGTCGAAGAGTTGGAATTACATGCTCAAAAGAATGGCATTTCATGGTATATTGCATGTTTTGTTTGTATGGAGAAATATATTAGACATCAAAGGAGATATGTGGATGAATGTGCCTAATTTATCTGAGTTTATGGCACTTAAGTGTTTAATTGTAGGTTACTCTCTGTCTTCTCTATCTTACTGCTATCATATGTCTTAGATTTCTTCTTGCTAGTACCTTAGCCTTCATAAGTAAAATGGTACATTTGGATACAACCAAAAGACTCCCATAAATAAAATCGTTACATGTCCATTGTATCATAGGAAAAACTCTTCATAAAAACAAACCATCTTGAAAGCTGATGTATAATCTTTATATTGTACTAGGCTTGATATTAGCAGTTCTTCATATATAAAAGGAATGCAATAAATTCTCGATACACCAATAATGGTAGGCATCTTTGAGTTCAATATACATTGCTATCCACATTTTACAACTTTTTTCTACTTTTACATTGTTCCAGTTCTGCTTCTTGACTCTAAATATGTGACTCTAAGTACTTTTTATTGGCTCTTCTTTCTTCCTATCTTTATCTTCATTAAACCCCATTTGTTTGTTTTTGTAAGAAATTGATCATGCTTTTTGTCTCTCTTCCTAGCATCACTTTTAATTCAGAAACCCTGAAGATTCCTTGCCT